>NC_143052.1:220868106-221019621 GCF_052426305.1 Pelodiscus sinensis
ACTGCAAAGCTTGCAACTAAAAGAAAAACCTGCGTCCTTTTAAAAATCCTGGGTTCTCAAAATAATCCCACCATGTCATGGCTCCTTCCTCACTCTGGCATGATGAATGCAGAAGTGGGTGCCAGCAAGTGTACCCTAAAGCCTTATCTACCAGGCTTTGGTATAAAATTTCCCCCAAAATCTTAAAAACCTAGATTTTGGTAATAAAACTTCCGCTGCCACCACCCAAATATTAATAATGAGATTAGGGGAAAGATCATTTGGGAAATCTCGCCCCTATTATAAAAATCAGGACACACAAGTAACCAATGACAGCTTAATAAAAAGAAAGGAGAAACTTCTTTTATTACAATATTCCTGTTGCAAGCATAAGGATGAGATGGAAAGGTAACAAAATATACTCATGGAGGAATTTCACCATGGGCTAGAACTTAGTTAAAAAGAAAAGCCAAGCATCTCTTAAGCGGTGCCAGATATCAGATCCCATACCCAACCCTTAAAACAATAAAGCCTAATGAAACTACCTAAACTTTACCCTACTTACAGAAAGTGAAGAATGGTTTCTTGGAGAGAGACAGACAGGTTTGTCCCTCCCTGTAGCTGCAGAGGACTCACCCAGAGAGACAAAGGAGGGAAAAAAACCAAATTCCTTTGTCCTAGTTTGAAAGTCCTACCTACGTTCCTATTGGCCACTCCACCTGGCTAGGTGTAGTTAACCCCTTAATCCCCAGGCTGCTGGCTAACCCTCATAATCATGACAGCAGCCACATCCCAAGCCCCTGCCCAGGGGCAAAAGAGGAAGGTGCCCTTTCAGACTGACACAGAGATCCTGGATCTCATTGAGATCTGGAGGGAACACTCCAACATCCAAGATCTCTGTGCCAGATGGCGAAATGCGAGTTTTTCTGGCCAGATGGCTGACAGCCTGGTCTAGAGGGGGCACAGCCACACTCTGGACCAGGTACAAATAAAATAAAAGAATGAAATGAAAATAAAATAATTCTGGTAGGTCCATGCCAAAGACAGGGAAAAAGTTCCCAATCAGGCACGGCACCCCAGATGTACTGCTTCTTCACCCAGCTTGATGGCATCCTGGGAGGGTGACAGATCGCCTGTCGTCAGCTTCCCAGAGGGCATGGCTGTGGTGATGATGAGGAAGCCAGCACAGACACCATGCTCTCCAGCCAGGAGGTCTGCCTGTCCCTGGAGCTGGTACCCCCTCCCAGGAAGTCACCCAGGGCTCAGATGAGGCCAGGAAAAGCTCATCAGTTGAGTTGCATTACTTTCCCTGAACACACATGGGGGGGAGGGTGTGGGTGGCGAGGGGCTGCACGCTCTTTGCCTGAGGTTTTCGGCTTTCAGATCGCACAGTAGTAACCTGTGCATATAGGTGCACATGGAGTTCCAGCCCGGAGCAGAAAGCCGCAATGAGGCAGCCGCTCAGGAACCTTGTGCTCCTGTTCACAGGATTTCTGGAGAGGCCCGCTTTGCTCACAAGCCTGTGGTGGGACATCTCCCCACCACCAGCCACCACTGGGGAGGATGGGGTCACGGACACACACAGACGGTCCCGCACTTTTGGGGAAGCCTGCGCTCCCAGGCCAATGCAATGAGACAGAGGACACAGGTCTCTTGCCAGAGGAGCCTGCTGGAAGGGCCAGGGGCAGAAAGCAGAGGGGACCCAGAAGCAACTTCCCCATCAAGTGGCTTTAGCTGCCCACATACACCTCCCCCAAAACCCTCACTCCTCTCCTCCAAAAGGCAGGGATACAAGTCTTCTCCTTGTGGAACACTGCCACTGCTGGAGCCGGCGTGTGTCCAGCATGCAGGGAAGCCAAGCCGCCCCGTCATCTGCTTCCCACGCCTGCTTGTTCCCGGGGCAAAAGGCTAGCGAGGCTCCCCCCAGGACATCTATGCCCCTACAGGAAAGGGCCCATTGTCTAGGCCACAGATGGCCTTGCTCAAAGCACATCGCCTTTGACTTGAGACTTTTCGGTCTCGCTCAGACATGCGAGCTGGCTTCATGCATCCTGTCTCCTGGGATGACTGCTCTTCTCACTTTTCTTACAATTGGACCAGCTGTGCGTCACATCTCCCGCGCCAGCCTCCTGATCCTGTGAGATCTGCAGACAAAGGTGACCCCATGAAGACCTGCAGTGGGAGAACATCACCTGCCTGTGTACCCTGCAGCAGTCTCTGGCCCAGCAGGTCTACACACTGGAAGATGACCTGGAGCTGTTACACAACACTTGGCAGGAGCTGTTGCAGCAGGCTTACACCACCACCACCGACTGCCTGGTGGCCGCTCTTGCTGCCACCCCAACTCCAGCTCCTGCACCTCTGGTTTCTCCCCCTAGCTGCCCAATGACGACCCCGCACCCAAGGCAGCGGGACCACCCGAGGAAGGCGCCAGTCCTGGGCCCATTCCCTGAGCCTCTTCACCCTCCTTCCCCTTCCAGCTCCCCCTCCCAGGTTCTTTCCCTGATCCCTCCCCCAGTTACATTTACCCCAATTAAACAAAACAGAGTTTATTTGTTCAAAACAAAAGGTCTGGTTTATTTTATCAACAGGGGATGGGAGGGCTGGGAGAGGAAAGGCACAGAGGAGGAAGGCACAGGCTCCCAGGGCAGATTCTCACTAGTGTCCTTGTCTGAAACTCTCCCTCACCTTCCTAATGTGCAATGTCACCGAGGAGCTTACTGGATGAAAGCTGTGCGTGGCTCTTCAAAGGCCCTGGCCAACTTCTTG
Organism: Pelodiscus sinensis; assembly: GCF_052426305.1. NCBI lineage: Eukaryota > Metazoa > Chordata > Testudines > Trionychidae > Pelodiscus > Pelodiscus sinensis. Next base: position 220,870,855 of record NC_143052.1, read on the forward strand.
GCCTCTGCCCCCTCTACCCTGGCAGAAACCCTTGTTCTCACATATATTTTGGAGGACACAGCAGGCCGCTATCACTTGGGGAATGTTCCGCTCACCAAGGTCCCGGTGGATGAGGAGGCAGCAGAACCTTCCCTTCAAATGGCCTAAGGTGCCCTCCTCCATGATGTGGGCCCTGCTGAGCCTGGTGTAAAAACGTTCTTTGGTGGGGTCCAGGTGTCCAGTGAAGGGTTTCATTAGCCAGGGAAGCAAATGGTAGGCAGCGTCCCCTATGATGTACATGGGCACGTCCACATCCCCGACACTGACGGAGTGGTTGGGGGAAAAATGTGCTGGTGTGCAGCTTCTGGAAGAGGCCAGAGTTCCTGAAGAAGTGGGCATCATGCGCCTTTATCTCCTGGTATTAACGGTAGATCAGCCTTGGTGATCCATGAGGGCCTGCAGGACCATTGAAAAGTACCCCATGTGGTTGATATAATTCAATGCCTGGTGATCTGGCACCCAGATGAGGATATGGGTGCCATCAGTGGCTCCCCCACAGTTGGGGAAGCTCATGGTGGCAAAACCAGTGACGATGAGGTTCACGTCACGCAGGATAATGACTCTACACAGCAGGATGGTGTTGATGGCCCTCACTATCTGCAGAAAGAGACAAACAGGGAATCACAGAGTTGCCAGGGCCCTTGGGAATTCAACCTTCTCCCCCCCACACCAGGAGCAACCCCAACTTGTCCCCATCCCCTGGCAGGGCTTTGAGAGTACGGGACTGAAAAACCTTTCAAGGAGGGAGCTTCCACCCCAATCCCTTCCCTAGGGAACCTCATTCCAGAAGTTCACCAACCTCCTGGGATAACACCACGATAGCGCCATACCTGCATGACAACAGCCCCGATGATTGATCTCCCCGCACCGAACTGGTTCTCCATGGAGTGGTAGCAGTCTGGCATGGCAAACTTGCACAGCGTGATGGCAACCCACTTCTGGAGGGGGATGGTGGGTTTCATGCGGGTGTCCCATCGCCTGAGGGCAGGGGCGAGCCATTGGCCCAGCTCCATGAAGGTAGCCTTCCACATGTGGAAGTTCTGGAGCCACTGCTGGTCGTCCCACCGCTCCATGCAGGAAAGGATCGTGCTGCATGAGCAGAACTTGGAGAGAAGACAGGAGGTGCCCTATTCCATGAGGGCAGCCTACAGTAACTGCACCAGGTGGTGTGGCATGAGGTCTAAGAACTGGCGACTGCTTTGAGGCAGGTCCAGCTCCATGGCTGGAGTGTGGTGGTGTCCACAAGGGCAATCAGAGCAGGCAGTAAGAAGCTTTCCTGTCCCTCAAGGAGGTAATTTAAGCCCATCAATTCTTTGCCTATCATCAGAAGTTAAAGAGAATAATTTTTTTCCTCCTCATAACATTTTAGGTACTTGAAAACTTAAGCTTTTTCTCAGTCTTCTCCTTTCTAAACAAACCCAATTCTTTCAATCTTCCCTCACAGGTATGTTTTCTAGAACTTTAATCATTTTTGTTGTTGTTCTTTAGACTTGTTCCAGTTTGTCCACATCTTTCCTGAAATGTGCACCCAGAACTGAAGACAATACTTCAGTTGAGGCCTACTCAGCCCAGAGTAGAGCAGAAGAATTCTCATTTAGATTCTTCATCCTAGATTTAGTGACTCTGCCAGTGGGGGAGATAGGTGGAGGGACTCCCTCCAGTCTCCACGAGGCTGCCTGCTGGGTTGCCGATCCCACTGCTTCTGCCCCAGTTGGACTGCCTGCTGGGCTTCAGCAGCTCCAGCCCTGCACTACCATGGGCTGCTGGGGGCTGGGACTGTCAGGGGTTCTGGTTCTGGCTCCAGCTCCACGGCAGTCTACAGGCTCTGGCCCAGCTTCCACAGGATCTCTAGGACTCTGGCCCCACGCTGCAGTGGGCTGCTGGGGGCTTTCATCCCTGGACCCGGTCACTCTGTCACGGGCTGCTGAGAGTATGGACTCCTGCCCCACAGCAGCCCACAGGTTCTGGCCCCACTTCTGCAGGCTGTCTGGGGCTCCAGCCCCACGCTGCTGGGAGCTGCCACCAGCCCCGGCCCCACTTCCACAGGCTGCCTGGGGCTCTAGCCCGAGCCCCGTGCTGTTGCTGGCCCAATCCTGTGCTGCTGGGGGCAGCCCCAACCTGGTCCCATTGACACAGGCTGTCGCGGACTGCCACCAGCCCCTACCCCGTCCGCTGCTTCAACCTGGCCCCTCCTGCCACTAGGCTACCGAGGTTCTCTGAGCCAGGAACATCTGTGGTTCAGCTGGACCAGAGAATTCCGGTTTTGGAAGATACAACCTAGATGGAGCTACTAAAGGTTGTATTTCCCTAGTTTGTTAATGAGAAGGTCATGGTAGACTATATTAAAAGCCTTATTAAGTTTAGATATACCACCAGGCTCGTTACCTTGTCAAAAAAAGCTATCAGTTGGTCTGACATGGATTTATTCTTGACAACTCCACACTGAATATTTCTTATTATATTATCTTCTAGATGTTTGCTTTGTTATCTTTCATAATACACATATTAGGTTGACTGCTTTGTAATTCCCTGGTTTGTCCTTGTTTCCTTTTTTATAGACGGGCACTATCTTTGCCCTTTTCCAGTCTTCCGGAATCTCTCCCATCTTCCATGACTTTTCAAAGCTAGTAGCTAATAGCTCAGATATCTTTTCAGTCAGCTTCTTGTGTATTCTGGGATGCACTTCCTAAGGTACTGGTGACTTGTAGACATCTAACTTGTCCAAGTAATTTTTAACTTGTCCTTTCCCTATTTTAGCTATTTACTATAGTACCTATAGAACATTAATTAATTGACTGTGCATGTAGGGAAGCAGCTGGTTCTTGGAGCACTTAAACCATCTGAGCTTGGCATCTAAAGCATAGGGTGGTAGTATTAGTCACCTTAATTATAAATAAAGCCTGAAAATGTGTGTACATGAGTATGAACATTCTCTTTTTGTAACAGATAACACTTTTTATAACAGCATTGAGCGACAGTGATTTTTCGCTTTGGCTTTTTGTCTTTGTACCATAAACTGCTCAAAAGCACTCTAATGAAGGCAGATCCACATGAGTATATAAAGTAAAGACTACAGATACACAGGACACTACATAGTGAAACCAACTGGTTTTGAACTACCAAATGAGCTGTAACAACACATTACTATACTACACACAGAGATCTGTTAAGGTTAAACGCGCATTTTCAATAGAGGTTACTGCTTACCTAAAAGTCTGCACCTGAATAGGTTCTTTCTGGTTTTGTCCACGCAGTTGATATACTTCTTTGGATGCTTTCTTTAGCATTCTCTCAGCTGCTTGTTCTTGGTGATGTTCAAATTTGGTCTGTCTTGTCTGAAAAATATTAAAGCCAAACTAAAAATTAACAGCTGGAAATATGGAAATGAAGACATCTTGTCAAATAATATGCTTTTCCACTCCTCCTCAATGAAACCAGCCAAGCACAAATCCGAAATAGCTAGACCTGCTAGAGCCACAGGACTGTTTCAGTCCTTATTGCTTCTGAAACGTACTATATTTTCATCTTTCAAATGAGCCTAAGATCATGAAATGAAATGATGTTTTCATGAGAACAAGGGTATCTGCGATGAAACTGTTTATTTAAAATCAGGGAACATTATAATTTCAGCACTTCCAAGATAGCTTTACAGCCAATCAGGCTTGAATCAACAGTTCAGAGTATGCCTGCCCAACATATGGCCCAAGAAACCATACCTGCCTCTCTGCTTCTTTCAACAAATTTCGGAATCGTTCGTCCCGAAGGACCCAGTGGGGAAGATCAGCTTGCCCTCTGAGTTGGGCATCTTCCAGACGTTGCCTCAACTCTCTCAAAGTACATATCTCCTCATTCAGCTGTCTCTGTCTAGTTCTGGATGCCTGGAGATCCAGCTCCAGGTCTAGGGATGTCCTTGCCATAAGCTCAGCCAAAGACGATCGACAGGACTGCTAGGTTATTATAATTCAAATAAAACAGACAACAGAGAGAGTATTCAGAACATGCTGTATTGATTTAGTCTTTGTAGATTAACACAGACATTGCATACAGGCCTCTAACTATTCTGGCACTTCAAGAGTTGAAAATAATGTACTAATTTCACTGTGACAAGACAAAACATATGTTGTATATTAGGCATTCTATTTCAATTTGTGTTTGACGGTAGATACAAGTTTTGGTCTCAAACTCATGCCTTTTTCTAGCAAGATGTCTTAGTTCATATTCATAAGGTGGTGAATCAAACTTATTTTGTGTACCTTTCTTCTGCTGCCATCATGAAATTCTTGCATTCAATGAAGTCTTCAGGAATAGCTTTCAGCAAAGGGTGGCATACACCATTATAGGAGTAATCCCCCAAAAGCATTATGACTCAGAGACAGGTCCTGAGTAAGAATTTCTTCCAAGCTCCCTCCTCCTTGCTTTGAAGGCAGTAAAAAATGGCTACTTATCTCTCCCAGCAATATTATGTAACACCTCTTCCCACACTGGATCAGCAGCACTAATTAGCAAGTATGAGAGATAAAAACATGGCTCTGCACACTTCCTGTCCCTCTGCTCTGGTAAGAGATTAAAGGGACATTTACCCTTGCTTACTCCTTAACACCTAGGACCAAATAGGGTTATAATGACAATCGCTAATTGTTCTTAATTCACTTTGTGGGTATCCACCCAAGCACAGACTAACCCATAATGTTTTACCACACTGGATAATTAAACCAACCCATAATCAGTATCTATATAAACTGATCATTAGGAGACAGGAAAGTTTTTGTAGTTGTTTATGACTATTTCTCTCTTCTCCTAAAGCCCAAATAGTTTACTGCATTACAGTATCAGATACTTCATAAAAACCGTCTAACACAGACCTCTGAAATGCAGATCAAAATACTGGTACTTCAGTTTGTTAGAAGGTGGTCTCAGTGGAGAAAAAACCCACATGCTCACATACTGTAGCATACCTGCTTATAGCGCAAAGTACGCCTTTCCAATGTATTGCGGATGAACGGTGACTTCCTTGGCAGTGTTGAACTGTCACTGTCACTACGATACAGCTGATCAGAAAAGACAACAAACAGAAACGGACATTTACTCATGGTTGCTTTGAAATTTTAAATGTTGCAAGTTTTTATGACTGGAAACAATGGCATCTATTTTCAGATAACAGACCACTTTCTTAGGATTTACTTACAATAATGAACAAAAGTTCTTTCACTCCATCCTAAACGCGTAATTGACTTCACTTAAAAAAAAACCCTGTTGTACCGTGTCTGAACAATATTTATTTGTTAATAGATGGTACATGTGTTTCATTGTTTCTTCTTAAATTGCCAACAGATTTTTTTGGTTAGGAAGATTACTCTACCATCAAAAGTGGTTTACTCTTGTGTATAACAAGCCACTCTTCTTGGTATATTTGCAAGACGATGACACATGACCAGAATTCATCACCAAATTTAGTTCACTGATTAGATCATTAGCTTTCCCCAGCCAGGGCTGGGTAGTGACAGGGAGTGTGACATGAACACAGATCCATGCTAACATAAGGAGACTGCCAGCCCCTCCTCAAATTTAGTGTGTTTGTTATTATCAAAAGGGAAGAGACGATGAAAAATCAAAGAGCCTGAGACTGATAGTCCCCAGGGACCAGTGCTCCAGGTCAGTCTGATTGACAAAGCAGGCAGGTCTATGAAGGAGTCAGGAACCCAGGGTCCCATCCTTCTATATGTGGGCAGCAGGGCAGAGCTAAGGAGAGAAGAGCAGCCAGAGAAAACCAGAGAAGTAGCCTAGGGAACAGAGCTGTGCTATGAGCAGAACAGCAGCAGCACTGAGGCAGGCTAGAGCAGCCCACAGAAAGGTGCGATGAACAACTCAGGTGAGCGAGGGGGACCCTGGGCATAGGGCCAAGAGGTTTTACAGGCCAGACATGTAGGGGGAGTAAAACCCGACAGGAGCACTGACCCTGAGAGCATGTGGCCACCACCAGACCAAGTGTCTGTATCACTGCAATACAGCCAGGTCTGGGCCAGGCGGCCTCAGACATGTGAGGAACAGACTGTGACCTTCCCTTACATCCCAAAGATTGTTGTTTGTGATTCCCGTGCCCACGAGGCAGAATTACGTATCTTTTGCTTTAACCGTTACCATATTGTTCCTTTTATTAAATAACAGCTGATATTTTTAATGTATACTCCATCGGCTGCCGGAGTTAAAATTGAGACGTGTGGCTCCGCTGCTATCTGGAGTGGGAGGGGGCATCATGCGGGAGCCCAGGGGCTTTGGATGAGAGGGGAGCAGCGCGTGGAGCCGTGGGGGCTTGGTAGCTGCACAACCTCTTGGGGGCTTGGGAGGAGGGCACGCAAAACGCACACGGCATCTGGGGTGAGAAATGGGAGCCACATGGCCTTGACCCTCGCTGGTGGGGGCCAGAGTTACGTGGCCTCCCACCTCGTGGCTGGAGGGAAAGGACCAGGCTCCACGGTACCTCCTCTCTGCCAGAGGGAGAGGGCTGGGCCAGACCCAGCCTCAGTCTGGACCAACCCCCTTTGCCGCCATAGGGAAGGACCTGGCCTGCTTCGGTCCAGCCCAACCCTCGCCCCCTGGGTGGCTGGAGGGAGGGAGCTGGGTCAGTGCAGCAATTTGAAGTGTGAGAAAGCATTTTCAAGAGACTGCTATTATTTGTACGATGGTAGCAAGAAGGAACCCTCAACAAGAAATGTAACTTCACTAACTGGCAAAAAACAAGATTATGCAACAGAGATCAGTGGGGGTCTATCATTTAATTCATAATATTTTATAGAGAAGTAAGCTCAGTGATAGGAACTCTTTCCAGTGATAATATTTCAAATCAATGCAGAGTTTTTAACTGACCTGATCCTTGCAAACAGGATGCAAGTATTTTAAAACAGCACTTTTTTCTGCTTCTGAACGTAAAACTGCAAAAAGCTGCTACTCACTCTGCAAACATACTGACTTCGTGCTCCAGGTGAGAAGGTCTGTGATCGAACAATAGTGCTACTACGAACAAAAGCAGAAGCCCGGGTCCTGCGGCAGGCTCTCTCTTTTGGAAGAATAGTGACTTCTTCTGGGAACAGATCCTCTGTGTTAGTTTCTTTATCCACCTACAATCACCAAAACAATACCATTACCCCAATGATCTTTTCTCTCAACAAAAGCAGAAAAACTTGCCATGTAAACTGTGATCTAGTTTTAATATATCCAGAGCATGTTTAGAGAACATGACCTATGAAGCCAGGCTTCATGAACTGGGCTTGTTTAGTTTGGAAAAAAGAAGATTAAGGGGGGACATGATAGCGGTTTTCAAATATCTAAAAGGGTGTCACAAGGAGGAAGGAGAAAATTTGTTCCTCTTGGTTTCTGAGGACAGGACAAGGAGTAATGGGCTTAAAGTGCAGCAGGGGAGGTTTAGATTGGACATTAGGAAAAAATTCCTAACTGTCAGGGTGGTCAAATATTGGAATAAATTGCCAAGGGAGGTGGTGGAATCTCCCTCTCTGGAGATATTTAAGAACAGGTTAGATAGACATCTGTCAGGGATGGTGTAGACGGAGCTTGATCCTGCCTTGAGGGCGGGGGGCTGGACTCGATGACCTCTCGAGGTCCCTTCCAGTCCTATTATTCTATGATTCTATGATTCTATAAATCATCTCTCATTTAAGAAAAAGTCATTTGAAAACCACTCAATTCTAGATAGTGGGATTGCTTTGAAAGTGCTAACAGCCTTTCTGCTGCGCCTTAAACCAACTGGAGATTAACGCAGCATCTACAGCAGTGATCTCCAACATTTTTACACCCAAGATTAACTTTTTAAAAGTCAGGGCCAGCCAAGATGTTCCCCATACCTTCCCCAAGACCCCACCCTTTCCTTGAGGCCCGGTCCTCTCCATTCCCCTCCTCTCCACCACTTGCTGTCCCCAGCCCTTACTCACTCTCACTGGGTTGAGACAGAAGGTGCAGACCCTGGGGTGAGAATGAGGGATTTGGCTGTGGGAAAGGGTGAGAGGTGCAAGCTGGGGGAGGGAATTTGGATGCAGGAGGAGGTGGAGAAGGGGATGCTGGTTCAGGGAGGGGGCTCTACGCTGGAGAGTGTTGGGGTGCTGAGTAAGCCGCAGGCTTGTGAATGTGGGGGTACAGGAGTTTGGGCTTGTGTGTATGAGGGGATCAAGGCAGGGAGGTTGGGAGTATCATGGGCTCAGGACACAGATTTTCTATGAGTGGATGGTGCAGGGGTGTTGGGGCACAGGACTGGGGATGTTTATCAGGTAGTTGACTACTCACTAACATCCCTACCTAGAAACAGTACTATTTCCTGAAAAGTGATTTAGTTCTTCTTTTCCACTGAGACAACAGCTTAGGCATCAGTCTTATCCAGCAAACTGTCTGTGCTGTTTGGTGATGTAGCTATAGATCCGAGGTCACCAACATACTGATTGCAATCGACTGGTTGATTATGGGGGCAGCCAGTCGATCGCAAGGTGTTTCCAGCCCTCTCCCCCATTCTCTCCCCACCCCCAAGAAAGAGCCAGCAGCTCTACAAGTTCCTGCAAAAATGGAAGTAGTGCCAGCTTCCTGCGACATGGGGGGGAGAGAAGGGGTGGAAGGAGGAAGTCCCATGGTTGTGTGCCAGATCTGGCATCTCAGGAAGAATGCGCACTACTCCTCCACTCCCCAAAACAGCAGGCACACTTCCTGAGACACCAACTTTGATGTGTAGCTGCAGGACTTCCTTCCCTGTGCTGCCTGCCTGCCTTCCTGAAGAGGGGGGAGGAAAGTGAGGGGTTCCATGGCTGCGCGCCAGAACCAGCATCTCAGGCAGTGCGCCAGCTGTTTTGGGGAGGAGAGGAGCCGCGTGTATGCTTCTTGAGACACTGGATCTGGTGCACAGCCGCGGGACTCCTCCCCCCTTTCCGCCACAGGAAGTAAGGCAGGCAGCAAGGGAAGGAAGTCCCGCGGCTGCACAGCAGATCCAATTTACTTACTCAGCTTTTACTACATTTAAAATCCAGAGCCGCAGCACAGGTGGCTCCTGTAGCTGGCAGGAGCCAGGAATGCTGAGTCCTGGCTCAAGCCAGCTCTTACTCTACTCCTGCTGTGGCCCTGCAGAGCAGTCCTTATCGAATAATCATGTAGTAGATACAATTTATATCGACTACACGATTAGCCAGATAACTGCAATTTAACATCCTTAGTTCTAGGGAAGGCGGCAACCCCACAGTTAGGTCCTTACACACATAGGAAGAGGAAACTGTCAGAGGGAATCAGGAGACATTTTTCGAAGCTATCACAGAAAAACGTTTAAGTATTTGGAGATCCTGAATATTAAACTTTGAAACAAGCCTCTAAGCTTTCAGATGGCTCATTTAAATATTCATTCAGTACGACCCAAGCAGAACATGATACTACATGGTGTACCACATTCTGACAGGTTCTGATCCTTCATAGGATTAACTCCAAGGGAGCTGCATGGATTTACACTAGCTAGGAACCTGGTCCGTGTCTTAACTCCTCAAATAAAACATTTTAAATAAAGTACAGTCTTCAGCACTTTTAAATAAAGTACAGTCTTCAGGTGTATTAAAACATTATTAAAACATTTTAAATAAAGTACAGTCTTCAGGTGTAAAAATCAACTATGTTTATATTAACATACCCAGAGCAAGGTCAACAAGCTTTTAGTTTTTACATTTTAAAAATCTTTAAAATGTGACATTATGGGTATTTGCATTTGGGGATGGCCTTCTCCACAACACTTCTAGGTATCACGATTACTGAACGTAGATCCATACTCACACACTGTGAGGAAGCCAAACTATTTCACCTTATGTGCTGACAAAATTATTCTGTTCGAGAAACTGGACAAGAATTCAGTTATAAGAAGTAAAATTATGAGAAAACATGCAGTTTTCCCCCAAGAAGTAATTTAAGAGAGCGCATTTAACACAGATTATGATTTTCAGCATTGCAGACAACAGTGTGTCAGGGTTATTGATGCAACTTTGATTTTATTTTCTGATCTGGTGACAAATTCAGCTTCTGCCAGTAATGCATGACATGCACTAGACGTTTGCCAATGTTCTACAATACACTGGTTTTTGTACTTACCTTTAGGGGTGGCGGATGCAGTTTCCCAGAATTGTATTGGCCCGCCTGAACCGCAAACGTATGTCCTCGTAACGAATCACCAAAACATGCCTCTGGATAAGGTGGACTGGTCTGAGTGCAATTACTACATCCGCTGTCAACAGATTCTGCTTGCCAACTCCTAAGGACAGAACATTATCAGGATCTCTCAGAAATTAGATAAAATTATGCAAAAATACGTGCCATGTTAATAAATTTCAACACCCAAATCAAGACCAATTGGTCCTTTTTTTAAATGTTGTCACTGCAGTTCAGAGATATTCCAGTTGAATTAGGTGATGATTCATTTGGGCCTCTGAAGGTGCACATAATTCCATTTCAACTCCTTCAGGAAAGAACCAGCTTTTCTAGTCCTCCCAGAAAGTCACTTCCCAACCTTGAAAAGAACATTAAAATACATAAAAGGTGTCTCTCTCAACAACCATGAAAAAACATGAGAAACTGCAATGACTAGATTATTTAGCCAGTAAAACAAAAGAGCAAGAGGCACACCAACTGAAAGTATTCAAAATTATGAACACCATAAAGTAAGTGGTGCCTTCCTCTTTTGAAAATCTCTCCGAATACTAAAATAAAGGAATATCAAGTAATTAAAAGGCAGAATACAAAAAAAACCAGTTACTAAACTTTCATAATTGTTCTTATAATAGAATCATAGAATACTAGGACAGGAAGAGACCTTGAGAGGTCATCGAGTCCAGTCCCCGGTCCTCATGGCAGGACCAAATACTGTCTAGACCATGCCTGATAGACATTTATCTAACCTACTCTTAAATATCTCCACAGATGGAGATTCCACAACTTCCCTGGGCAATTTATTCCAGTGTTTGACTACCCTGACAGTTAGAAACTTTATCCTAATGTCCAACCTAAGCCTCCCTTGCTGCAGTTTAAGCTCATTGCTTCTTGTTCTATCCCCAGAGGCCAAGATGAACAATTTTCTCCCTTATGACACCCTTTTAGGTACCTGAAAACCACTATCATGTCCCCTCTCAATCTTCTCTTTTCTAAACTAAAGAAGCCCAATTCTTTCAGTCTTCCCTCATAGCTCATGTTCTCTAGACCTTTAATCATTCTTGTTGCTCTTCTCTGGACCCTCTCCAATTTCTCCACATCCTTCTTGAAATGCGGTGCCCAGAACTGAACACAATACTCCAATTGAAGCCTAACCAGCGCAGAGTAGAGCGGAAGAATGACTTCTTGTGTCTTGCTCACAACATACCTGTTAATGCATCCCAGAATCATGTTTGCTTTCTTTGCAACAGCATCACACTGCTGACTTATATTCAACTTGTGGTCCACTATAACCCCTACATCCCTTTCTGCCGTACTCCTTCCCAGACAGTCGCTTCCCATTCTGTATGTATGAAACTGATTGTTCCTTCCTAAGTGGAGCACTTTGCATTTTTCTTTATTAAATTTCATCCTATTTACCTCAGACCATTTCTCCAATTTGTCCAGGTCATTTTGAATTATGACCCTATCCTCCAGATTAGTTGCAACTCCTCCCAGCTTGGTATCATCTGCAAACTTAATAAGCATACTTTCTATACCAATATCTAAATCGTTGATGAAGATATTGAACAGAGCCGGTCCCAAAACAGACCCCCTGAGGAACCCGACTTGTTATGCCTTTCCAGCAGGATTGTGAACCATTAATAACTACTCTCTGAGTACGGTTATACAGCCAGTTATGCACCTACATTATAGTAGCCCCATCTAAGTTGTATTTACCTTGTTTATTGATAAGAATATCATGCGAGACCATATCGAACGCCTTACTAAAGTCTAGGTATACTACATCCACCGCTTCCCCCTTATCCACAAAACTTGTTATCCTATTAAAGAAAGCTATCAGATTGGTTTGACACGATTTGTTCTTTACAAATCCATGCTGGCTGTTCCCTATCACCTTGCCACTTTCCAAGTGTTTACAGATGATTTCCTTAATTACTTACTCCATTATCTTCCCTGGCACAGAAGTTAAACTAATTGGTCTGTAGTTTCCTGGGTTGTTCTTATTTCCCTTTTTATAGATAGGCACTATATTTGCCCTTTTCCAGTCCTCTGGAATCTCTCCTGTCTCCCATGATTTTCCAAAGATGATAGCTAGAGGCTCAGATACCTCCTCTATCAGCTCCTTGAGTATTCTAGGATGCATTTCATCCGGCCCTGGTGACTTGCAGGCATCTTCTTCGAGATGTGTTGGTCCCATCCACTCCAATTCAGGTGGGCATGCACCATGTGCGCCAACATTGGAAACTTTTCCCCTTGCAGTATTCCTCTGAAATGGCGCTGCTATACAGCTCTATATATGACCCTGTTGACCCACCCCTGCCCTCCTCTCCCCTCCCCTTGGTTCTTTCTTGCTACTCTACCAGAGGGGAAGGAGAGTGGTACTGGAATGGACATGAACAACAGCTCTCAAAGAACGACAGTTACAAAAGGTTAGTAACTGATTTTTCTTCAGTGCTTCTTCATGTCAATTCTAATGCAGGTAACTCCCAAGCTACTACGAAGGAGTTGGGGTCAGAGCTAGTGCGCTACGAATTGTAGAACTGCCCTACCCACAGCAGTGGGCCTGCTGATCAATGGCATAATGGGGCCGTGAATGTATGAACTGAGGACTAGGGGGCTGCCTTGCATATGTCTTAAACAGGGACCCAGGCTGAGAAAGCTGTAAAGAAGGCCAAAGGAAGGGTTTCCCTTTAAAGGCCCCTCTGGAGCCAGAATGTCTACTATGGACTCCTCAATTTCAGCCACCTCCCCCACTTGGATGCCGATGTTGCAGGCCATTCTGCAAAGTAGGTCCTGATGGGCCCTCTGATCAATAAGAAGGGACCCTGATATGGATGAGCAAGGTGGGGACCTATGACTGCTACGTGACCTCAACCTATCTCTCCGGGATGCCAGTACTGGCAAGTACTGCCATGTCTCTGAGCCTGAAGAGAAGTGGTGCTGGTGCCTTGCATGCTGAGAGGATGGAGCTTCATATCTCAGTGCTGGATAGGATCTAGTCCTGGTGCCAGTGAGCGTCAAGAGTCTCCTTCCAGTACCACAACCTGATACGGCTCTTGGTGAAGAGAGATGAGCCTCCTGTGCTGGTACCATGCATACCTGGTATGAACCTCAGGGCCAAGGACTAGTGCGGGGTCTCCAGCGAGGTGGACCAGTGCAGTACACAGTGACAGTCTGGAGACAGCAACTGCCTGATCACAATCACAAGCTTGCCTTACGAAACAGTGTATTGGAGGTGCCAGAGGGCTTGGTGCCTCTGACCGTGGTTGCAGTCCTGTGAGAACTATGACAGCTAATATTTAACTAACACTATAAGAACAATACAATCGTATGACTAATGAGCGAACGTTAAGGAATGGCACACTTGCAGAGCAAGCTATGGATGGTAAGAAGGAACTGATTGAGGGATGGGTCAACAGGGTCATATATAGCGCTGTATACTGGCACCACTCCAGGGGGCTCCATGGCTGACCCAACGGAGGCTGCTAGGGGAAAGTTTCCGATGGCTGTGCATGTGATGCACACACATCTGAATAGGAATGGACATGAATAAGAACTCGAACTTCTTAGTTATGCACTTTAGGAGCACACTTAGTAATGTGATATTCATTATTAAGACTTTGCATAAAGTGGGAAGTTGAAAGGTGGTAAAAATCTCACTTTTTTCCCCTGTTCTACTGAGCAGTACCTTAAGGACCATGCGGTTGGCTTCGAGGAACACTTTTTTTAGATGGCTCAATTTCATTTTTCTGGGACCTGACTGTTTTCTTAAGTAGATACAGCTATACTAAATCAGGAGGGTAGCTGTCTGGTATAACAACTCCAGCAGCTGATCCTTAGTAGGGATATAAAAATCACATTTAACCCATTAACCGGTTAAACATGAAGCCCGGCTATTCTCCCCCCACCCTTCCAATGGTTAACAGGAAGTTTAACTGGTTAACCAATTGGTGTGGGGAGGGGGGAGAAAGCAGGGCCAGGCTCTCTGCTGCAAGCCCCATGGAGTTGGAGTAGCCCATGGTGGAAGAGAAGCTGCTCCAGCCCATACCAATTAACCAGAATGCTAAGCATTGCCCATTAAGGAATTAACTTTTCACAATCCTGATCCTTAGCCTGATAGAGGTGGAACAATTCCTGATGCTTTCAATGTACATCGACAGTATGAGATTTGGTTGCTCATGTCATTATCTTACTTTGAATAACTAAAAGTATTGTTACTAGACCTAAAATTATGCAGTCACTTTTTTACATTCCATAAAGAAGCAGTCTCCCTTATGCAATGTAAGACAATACTACCATAACATATATTTTTAATAAAAGCCAAAGCAAAAAAATTACAGCCTATCCATTTTTCTAAGGACAGCATCTGAAAAAGCTGTTGCTTTTCTTAAAAGTGGGTTACACCACGAGGGGAGTTGCTGTACAAAAGGAGATCCTCATTTTGACTATAAACTTAAATACTAACTTTTCTGATCAATTTGTTGGTAGAAAGGAGGAGAAATTGTTTCAGCAAGATAAAGCCAGGAACCTGCACATCTTTCTGATGGGAAAATAGTAAAACTAAAATAAATTGTTCACTTACTGACTCCTGAGAAGTAAGATGCAACTTTAAAGCAGTGTCACTGATCTAACTGGGATTCTCAGCCCACATGTCTTTAAAGAAACTAAAACAGCAAAGGTCTTGTAGACTTCTGACATACCTTTTGCTCCTAAGATTTTCAACACTGTCACAAGGAGTTTAAAAAATGAACAATCCTGGAGTTCATACAACCTATCAGCTATGTTCTTCACTCATATTTAAAAGACAAAGGTCAAATAACGTCAACATATTTAATGTACTAACTTCCAAAATGCCCTTCTTTTCAAAACTGGAGGGGGAGAAAAAGCAAAAATCTTGATTGTTGCATACAGCAAAGGAAGTCTGAATGCAGCAGCTAAAGGCATCTGCTCTGTAATATAGGAAGTGAATTTAATTCTATTCAACTGCTTATGTTCATTCAGTGATGGTTTAAATTATTCTCAAGAGAAGCTAGCTCTATTTTAAGAACAATTAAATGCAGTTTAACGTTATAATCTTTATACGTTATATCTTTTTGGTGTTCTCCTACTTCCCAAACAATGTAGTAAATTTTGTCCTCCACTGCCAGCAAAATCTTGTCACAGTTATTGAGTTATGAGAAGTCCTTAGAATCAGACCCAGGTGGCTTACCTATTTCTAAAATGGATACCGTGTCCTAGAGGTTTCACTTCCTGTGTATTCTGATTTGGCACAGTTGTGAGTGGCAAAGGGTGAAAGAATCTTGCTATAAGTAATATTTGCCAAGAAAAAGTCATAGTTTACTTTAGACACTTTTAGCACTTTTTAGCAGCCAGGGCCACACAAAAAGTAAACGGATTAGTCTGCAACGATGTAAAACCAGCCTAGAACTGAAAAATAAAAATGGCAATAAAAAGTGACACGTGAAGTAGCAATTGCAGTAGAAAGATCCTTAAAACTGAACGGGTGTCTATGAAGCCAAGAGGATTAAAGATGGAGCAAGTCTGCAGTCAAGAAAAGTGATATTTAAAAAAAAAAGTATTCCTTTTGTTAAAATATGGACATTCTTGGGTTAGTCTATCTCTGAGAATCTAAAAATCGAATAGCAATGTTGTTTTCAGAAATATGCACAAGTTGATAAATAACAGGCTTTTCCAGTTTACATAATTTAGTTCACTCAATATGTGGATCAGAACTGTGTCTTTTTACAGGCTTTATAAAACATAATTCAACATTAGTCAAGTAAGTTTTCATATTGGGCTGAGTAAAATTTTCAGAAGTACCTAAGCGATTTAGGCTCCGAAGTGACAGTCATTGTTCAAAGTGGAAAGTATGGTCAGTTACCTACAGTAACTGTGGCTCTTATGTATGAATTGTTCACAGAGATTCAACTCCCAGTACACATGCATACCATACATGCAAGATTGAATTCGTTTGGACAGGTGGAGCCATGCCTGCACCCTAGATATCCTTGTGTCCTCTGCAACCTAGGCTTAAAGGGCTGAGCAGGCCCGACAGTCCCTCAATTCCTTCACCAATACAGAATCTCAGGGAATTACTGCATAGTAGCAAGGAGAGTGAGTCATGGAATCCATGTGGATAACCCATCCCCAAGACCCACAATCAGGGCAGGGCTTTATTTTCGTCTTTGAGTGACTATAGATTTCATTCTTAGTATTTAACAAAGTCACCATCTGTTTGCAAGGAGGTGGATGGTAGGAGTCCTACTTGTGACTACAGGACAGCCCTTCCAAAAACATGCATCTGATTTGAAAGCTTCTGCCAAAAAAAGGGGTGTCCTGCAAAGACATGGACCAAGCTCCATATAGTGCCCTAGAAATTTCATGTCATAGAATCATAGAGCTAGAAGAGACCTCAGGAGGTCATCAAGTCCAGCCCCCTACCCAAAGCAGGATCAATCCCAACTAAATCAACCCAGCCAGGACTCTCTCAAGGGATGGAGATTCCACCACCTCCCTAGGTAA
This sequence comes from Pelodiscus sinensis, assembly GCF_052426305.1. Taxonomy (NCBI): domain Eukaryota; kingdom Metazoa; phylum Chordata; order Testudines; family Trionychidae; genus Pelodiscus; species Pelodiscus sinensis. The sequence continues at coordinate 220,887,589 of NC_143052.1, forward strand.
CCCATTCCAGTGCTTCACCACCCTCCTAGTGAAATAGCTTTTCCTAATATCCAACCTAGACCTCTCCCACTGTAACTTGAGACCATTGCTCCTTGTTCTGCCATCCATCACTACTGAGAACAGCCTTTTTCCAGCCTCTTTGGAACCTCCCTTCAGGAAGTTGAAGGCTGCTATCAAATCCCCCTCACTCTTCGCTTCTGCAGACTCAACAAATCCAAATTCCTCAGACTCCCCTCATAGGTCATGCGCTCCAGACCCCTAATCATTTTGGTTGTCCTCCACTGGACCTTCTCCAACATCCTTTCTATAGTGGGGGTCCCAGAACTGGACACAATACTCGAGGTGTGGCCTCACCAGAGCTGAATAAAGGGGAATAATCACTTCTCTGGATCTGCTGGCATTCCTCCTCCTAATGCAGTCTAATATGCCATTAGTCTTCTTGGCTGCAAGGGCACACTGTTGACTCCTATCCAGCTTCTCATCCACTGTAATCACCAGGTCCTTTTCTGAAGAACTGCTACTTAGCCAGTTGGTCCCCAGCATGTAACAATGCTTGGGATTCTTCCGTCCCAAGTGCAGGACTCTACACTTGTCCTTGTTGAACCTCATCAGATTTCTTTTGGCCCAATCCTCTAATTTGTCTAGGTCACTCTGGATCCTATCCCTGCCCTCCAGCACACCTACCTCTTCCCCTACCTTAGTGTCATTTGCAAATGTGCTGATGGTGCAATCCATCCCCTTCCAGGTCATTAATAAAATGATGAACAAAACCGGTCCTAGAATAGATCCTTGGGATACTCCACCAGAAACCTATCGCCACAATCTGACATTGAGCCGTTGATCACTACTCCTTTGGGCCTGATAGTCTAGCCAGCTTTCTATCCATCTTACCATCTATTTATCCAATCCAGACTCCCTTAACTTGCTGGCAAGAATATTGTGGGAGACCATATCAAAAGCTTTGTTGAAGTCAAGGTATATCACATCCACTGACTTTCCCATATCCACAGAGCCAGTTACATCATCATAGAAGCTGAACAGATTGGTCAGGCACGACTTTCCCTTCGTGAATCCATATTGACTATTCCTGATCACTCTTCTCACTTCCAAGTCCCTCAAAATGGATTCCTTGAGGATCCCCTCCATGATTTTTCCAGGGACTGAGGTAAGGCTGACTGGTCTGTAGTTCACAGGATTATCCTTCTTTCCTTTTTAAAAGATGGTCACTGCATTTGCCTTTTTCCAATCAGCCGGGATCTCTCCCGAGCTCCATGAGTTTTCAAAGACAATGGCCAAAGGCTCTGCAATGACATTTGCCAACTCCCTCACCTCGGATCCATGGATTTGTGTATGTCTAACTTTTCTAAATAGTTCCTAACTTGTTCTTTCCCCACCAAGGGCTGTCCACCTCTGTCCCCTATGGCACTGTCTAGTGCATTAGTCTGGGAGCTGACTTTATGCCTGAATACAGAGGCAAAGAAAGCATTGAGTACTTCAGCTTTTCCCACATCATCTGTCAAAAGGTTACCTCCCTCATCCAGTAGGGGCCCCACATCCTCTCTGATCACTCTCTTCTTGCTAACATGCCTGTAGAAACCTTTCTTGTTATCCTTCACATCCCTTGCTAGCTTTAATTCCAATTGCGCTTTTGCCTTCCTGATAACTCCCCTGCATTCTCGAGCAATATATTTATACTCCTCAGTCATCTGTCCAAGTTTCCATTTCTTGTAAGCTTCTTTTTGTGTTTCAGCTCACCAAGGATTTCCCCGGTAAGCCAATCTGGTTGCCTACTATATTTGCTTTTCTTGCTGCGCATTGGGATGGTTTCTTCCTGTGCCTTCAATAAGGCTTCTTTAAAATACTGCCAGCTCTCCTAGACTCCTTTCCCCTTCAGGTAAGCATCCCAGGGAATCCTGCCCATCAGTTCTCCGAGGGAGTCAAAGTCTGCTTTTCTGAAGTCCAAGATGGGTATTTTGCTACTCTCCTTTCTTCCTTTGGTTAGGATCCTGAAATCTACCATCTCATGATCACTGCTTCCCAGGTTGTCACCCAGCTCTACTTTCCCTACTAGTTCCTCCCTGTTTGTAAGCAACAGGTCAAGCTGCACATGGCCCCTGGTCGGTTCCTTCAGCACTTGTACCAAGAAGTGTATAGGGATATAGTTCTAAAAGGCAATAGAACATGTCTGAAACCTCAGGGAATAAACTCTAATGTGATGAAGTTCATCTAACCGGTCCAACTCCTAGCAAGTATACATGTAGTGGGAGATTTACCTGGATAACCTCTGTAAGGATATAGGATATACTTTAGCTCTACTTACAAAGGTGACAAATAGTTATATATGTTAGTCTCTAAGGTGCCACAGAACTAAACATTACATCAAATGTGTGAAGATTGGCTACCTTCAGGGCTAAGTGAGGCTGGGGGGAGGAGGCAGTGAATGGATTGGTTTATATGAAACACTGAAATAACTTTTTAATTGATAAGCGGTACAACGTATGATTGATAGGAACAGGTGAGCGAGGCTCTTCCTGCTCGTCAGAAGATTGCAACTCTGAGATGTGGCCAGAGAGCTCAGGGCGGAATGTTGGCACTAACAGAGAGAGACCGACCAAATGGACGAGGCCTTACTGAAGTCTTTCAGTGTCTGAAGCGTCTCACACTGATCTCTTGAAAAGTGCCATCTGGAGAAAGACTGACAAATGGAACTTTAGTCCAAAGTGTCTCCCTCTCCTCTGCACAGTAGACACTGGGGCTATGTCTAGACTGCATCTCCGTCGACAAAGGGATGCAAATCAAGCACATAGAAATTGCTAATAAAGCAGGGATTTAAATATCTTGTGCTTTGTTAGCATAAACATTGCCATCACTTTTTTCCGAAATGGAGCTTTTTGGGGGAAAAAAACCGGCAGTCTAGACGCAGATTTGTCAAAAATAAACCCTTTTTTGACAGATTCTGTATTCCTCAAAAAATGAGGTTTACAGGATGTCAAAAAAAAGATTTATTTTCGACAGATACGTGTCTAGACTGCCGTTCCCCCTCCCCCCCCCAAAAAAGCTCCGTTTAGAGGGAAAAAAAAGCTGTGGCCACGTTTATGCTAACGAAGCACAGGATATTTAAATCCCTGCTTCATTAGCAATTTCGATGTGCCTAATCTACATCTCTCTGTCAACAGAGAGGTGTAGTCTAGACACAGCCAGGGAGTACCCTGTTAACAGACGTCAAAATACTGTACAAGGGATAGGTCTTGAATCTTAGAAATTTCGCTTCTACTACATTTCTCTTACATATTGCTAACCTAACTGAAATTTACTAGCATATGTGAATCTTATCTAAGAAGCCACTAACTTTTTGTAGTTATATTACCCACAGGCAATTAACTAAGTTAAGTAACATTAGTTCAATGTGCAGAGAAAATGTGGACACTGCAGAAGTTCCATCTAACTACCAAAGGTGATGAGAGAATTAGGAGATAACAGGGCCCACTCTATCCTTTATATTCTCAGGCAGAGGGTGTGAGGACATCTAGGGTTGATACAGCTGGGCTGGACACTGCTGGCAAAAAGAATCAAACTTCTTGTACATAGTGTATAAGTGTACCAGGGTACCAACAGTGGAATCCATGTGCATAATGTATCTTAAATAAGCCTTTAATTCTCTCAGACATTTCTGAACATGTTACCCTATTTATGAATAAAGTTAGGATTAGTCTAATATTTATACAAGGATCTAACCATAATAAGAAAAAACTCTCCACAGCATGATGAATCTCTGCTGAGAAGCGTAATCCACTCACAATGCATTTTACAACATAGCTTTGGGGGTTAATAAAATTCAGAAAAATTCTAAAAAAATGCTCTGTAGAATTAGAGTAGTGAATGTCTTCTACATTTGCATGTTTCCCATCCCGTTCAGCTACTAGCACTGTATTATCTCTAGTGTACAAACTGCTCTTATTGTTAAGGAAATAGCATACCATGGTATTGTTAATATATACATATCAATCCCCCTCTTCCTCCAGAAAATGCATCCTTTTACAGTATGAACTCCATTTCTAATTTTTGTACAAGGTCATCTATAAGCAATTTAAAATGCCTAAATGTGTAGCTTAATCCCAAACTAATGTGTATAGATGTTTCCAAGGTGAGGACATGAAGTGTCTGTCTACATTTCAACTTTGTTTCCTCTGCAACATACAACTGTATTTAAATTTCTCTTCATAAATACAACAGAATTTTAATTAAAGTGCAAATTACATTCTGGAAAGTGACTATAACAATGACAATGAAGGGTTACTTGCTTCCTGCTCCACAAGAGCTCCCTGCCAAATTACTTAATTTATAACAAGAAGATGTCTTCTACCACTTTCCTAGCGGCCATCCCTGCAAACTCAAGCTGGGATCTGAGAGCAAGCTGGTTTCCTTCCTGATTGCACATGATCATAAACTATAATGATCTTCGACACTGAATACAGGCAGAGAACAGAACTCAGAGTAAGAAATGTTGTTTTTGCAGTTGTACTCTGGGAGAAAACCACAGTGTAAACTTCAGCTGAGATCTTACAGATTCTTTTTGATTGGGGTTTAGCCTATTATTTTTACCTTTCTGATACAGCTTCTGCCTGATCTTCCTTTCTTTCTATCTCTAGGATTTCCTCCTCTGTGTACTCCAATTTCACTCTTTCTTCTGCCAGCTCTCTCTCTACTGCTTCCAGCTGAGCTGTGGTCCTAGCTAATAGGGCTGTCACTGCATCCTGGAAGAGAAAATAGACTTCAAATAAAATAGCTTAAACCAGCAGTTGGTTCTTATGGAGTTTTCAGAATAAAAGAATTGTTGTAATACTCTCAGAGAAGTGTGACCTGAATCATGACTTTGTACTCATGAGATATCAAAACATAAAGGTTTAGTCACTTGGCAAAATGTGAATGTTTTACATTTATTTTAAATAGCAGTAATAGGATTAGGATTGCGTACAAGCATAAATGTTTACAAAACATGAGTGTGGAAAACTGAGTAAGATTTCTGATTTCCTTTAAAGATGCTTCAAAACTTAAAATATTTTCAGATTCTTGAGGAGTATCTGTGTATGCAACTGGAATAAAACACAGTATAAAATTGTCTTTCACAGTGAAAAGAATTAACCAGTTGCAATGCAGTGTTCCTTACACTGAAAAAACCCCTGATTCTTCTATTTTATAAAATATTTTGAAAATGTTGGTTTTCGAGTCATTCTCAAATACTGAAATTAACACAAAACACTCCCCACATATAGGAAAGCTATATTTTCTACTAAAATTCAGTGATACTGAAACTTTGACCTTTTAGACATACATATGCATATATTACTTATGCTTTGATTATCTATGCAGCTATGTTTTAGTATTTAATTATAATGGTAGAAACATACATGTGATTTTGACTAGGGCTGTTAATCACAATTAACTAAAAAACTTATTGTACTTAAAAATCATAATCACAATTCTAATCACTCTGTTAAACAATAGACCAACATTTGAAATGTATTAAACATGTTTTGATTTTTTCTACACACAATACAAAATGTACAATGAATATTATTTTTGGTTACAAATATTTGCACTGCAAAAACAATAAACCAAAGAAATATTTTTCAATTCACCTCAGACAAGTAAGCAATCTCTGGATTGTAAAAGTTTGATTTACACATGTAGAATTTTTTTATGCAATTACTCCAATATAATGTAAAAGTATGGAGCCTAAAGGACCATTCAGTCCTACTACTAGTTCAGCCAAACATGTTTGTGTACAGAAGATAATGCTGCCCACTTCTTGTTTACAACTGCAGAATGTGATTATTACAGCTTGTTAGAAAACATAACCCCAACTACACATATAAAAGATGGGGTCTAAATTAGCTGTTACCACTCAAGAAAGAGATCTGAAAACTTCCATTCAACATGCAGTAGCAGTTGAAAAAGCATACAGTGTTAGGAATCATTAAGAAATGGGGAATAAGACAGAAAATATCTTATTGCTTCTGTATGAATTCATTGTATGCCCACATCTTGAATACTGTTCAGAGATCTCAAAAAAGATATAGGTGTGAAGTATTAAAAGAGCAACACTCTGATGCAGAAACTAAAGAACTTCACTGACCATAAAAGAAAATCAACCTTTCACTCATGGCATCTGATACAAATGATGAAAATCAATATGCACTGATCCACACTTCTTTGGATCGTTATCAAACAGAACCCACCACGAGCATGGACGCATATGCTCTGGAATGGTGTTTGAAGCATGAATGTACAGAAGACTCTTCAGTGCATCTGGCAAGTAAGTATTTTGCAATGGCAGCCACAACAGTGCCATGCAAACACCTATTCTCAGTTTCATGTGACACTGCCAACAAGAAGTGGTCAGCATTACTTCCTGTAAATGCCTGAACAAGAAATAGGGCTGAGTCAACTTGTAGGCTCTGAAGTTTTATTTTTGAATGAAGATTTGTTTTGTACATAAGTCTACATTTGTAAGCTTAACTTTCATGATAAAGAGATTGCACTTCAATACTTATATTAGGTGAACCATAAAATTTTTTACAGCGCAAATATTTGTGGTAAAAAATAAAGTGAGAAATGTACATGTAGTATTGAGTTGTAACTGAAATCAATATACTTGAACATAAAACATCAAAAAATATTTACATACATGGTATTCTATTTTTCACTGCACAATTCATCACACAATTAATTACAATTAATTTTTATCACAAGATTAATTTGTTATTTTTTAAAATAATTTGACAGCTTCAATTTTGATGGTGCTCTCTCCAACAAAAACAAAGGTAAAATTTCATCTATTTGTGCAGATAGTACAGGCAGTCCCCGGGTTACATGGATCCGACTTACATCGGATCCCTACTTACAAACGGGGTGAGGCAACCCTGCACTAGCTGCTTCCCCCTAGCAGACCAGGGAACCGCGAAGCTAGCGCCCCCCCCCCCCCCCCCAGCAGACCAGGGAGACGCGGAGCGGCTTTTCTCAGCAGACACCTCAGCTTGAGAATAAAGGACTGAGGGAAGTGAGATGTGGGAGAATAAAATTGAGCTCTGGAGAAATGTTTGGCTAGAGTTTCCCCTACAATATGTACCAGTTCCGACTTACATACAAACTCAACTTAAGAACAAACCTACAGTCCCTATCTTGTACATAACCCGGGGACTGCCTGTATCCAAATTCCACATAGGAATGCAAACAAACTTGTAGAGGATGAGTCGTCACTTAAAGTTAACCAACTACTTTCTCGCCATACCGATTTCACTGTAGTTGTATTTCCAGTACACAGTGGAAGAGTGCTTTCTTCACACCGGTTTTTGTCCCTCACCCTTTGTGGGTCTGAACCAGTGAATATCTGGACAGGATACCAATGAAGCTGCATCTCAGTGGAACTCTCATAATCAGCCAGGTTAATTTGAGCAATGCCCTGTAAAAATGATAGGCCAAAATAAGCACGGAAAAAGAATATACCACTTCCTAGGTACAAACTATTCCATTTAATAGAAATACTTCATTAAAATAGTACATCTTACAGCTGACCTACATTTTTTTTTAAATCTTACTTGTTTTGCATATTTATGATATGCTAAAATACTTTCTTTCCAAACCCTGTCCCAAACAAAAGAGGGTTTTTTTAAACTAAGATTCTAATGGCTAAGTTTGATGTTCTTGAGGTTTTCTGGAAGTGGTGTTTGCAATCTCAGTCCCATCTTGTACAAAGATAACTTTACACTCTAGGGTTTATTCATACATTTGAGTTAAACTGTCATTGAAGGAAAAAATTAATCTGGATAAAAATCACTAGTATTCTCAGTTAATCGAGTTTCATTTGCAGGATCTCTCTGACATTATAATTTCGCCAGTTTTCTACTCATCAAGGTGGTCTTCAGGGAGTATGGGGAAATAAAGACAAGACTGGAATTCCTATATAAAAAACTAAGTAGTAAAAACTTGCAAACTTCCTTATGCATCATAAAGAAGTCATATAGGGAATAAAGCAAATTTGTTTCCTCTGTAAATCACCTTTAGATGCCCTCGATTCAAAGGGGCAACAAAGAGCAAGGGATTAAATGATCCCAATTAAGTTTTAATTGTTCATCCCAATTCATCCACCTATAGCTTATATCTTTATCTATCTAGCAGTGGAACTTTATATTTCTATAGTATGAACCGATCAGCAGGGGTAATTTTCATTTAAATAAGCTATGTAAAAAGTACAGTTTAGACCTCTCAATACAAGTTAGCTGATGAACTGTATGTAACAGTAAAGATAGTTAAGAAATTCATTCAGAAACTGTATTTCGCTTTAAGCAGATTTTAAAAAGGGTTAATTAGAAAATATATAATGTATTTATTTTATTGTAATTCCATGCTGAAAGTTCCCTGGGGCTCTGTTTGAACTCGTGGACAGGGGATAAGGCACAAATGCCTTTGAAAGGAACAAAAAATAATATATTGGGAAATATAGGTCAATATTGTGTACCACAAACGAAGGAAGACACTATTCATTTGGTGTACTTGTTTCATCATCAAAAAAGGGCTGGCTTGTTCCACAGTAGATATTTATTTTGGCTCAATACTAGGGAAAAACATCTTTTACAGACACTGATGCTAAATATCAAAGGTGGAAGGTCCTATTAGAGAGGTCTGTATTTGTTTTTTAAAAAGCACACACGTTCCTCCAGAAGAAAGTTCTGACAGTCAAAAACAGATTAGTGAGTCAAACAAGGACCGCAGAATGGAAGCTATACAATAAAACTTTTACTGATATAGGAAATAAATAAATATATGAAGTCTAGGGCTACTTGAAAGAACATCTATCTCTTAGTCTGTCTTTTGTTCATTCAAGGCTAAATTGAGCTTTGAATTTATTCTGTGGGAAAAACCACTAACTAGGGTATTTCAGGTGAAGAGAAAGCAGCCATCAACGATGGCAGAGAAAGATGAATAGGATACGTGGATCAAAGGCAGGGAAAAGGCTATGATCTTCTTGGAATAGTTTATGAGTTGATAACACAGAAGGTCACCACTATAAGTATGAAGGACAAGTTTGCAGATGAAAGAATATGTAAGAAACTCCATTTTCAGGCCACTAAGAAAGGGTGACTTGTATACAATGTTTTTCCTTCTGTCAGTCTTTGGTGGCAATAACAATAATTTTCTATGTAATTCTAAATTATTAATATTCTTAATCTACCAAGTCTCACAGGAATTAGTGGCACCAGAACTTTATTCATTTCAGTAAGTCTCTGTATTGAAAAGTGATGAAATATCACAAATATACAGCAAGTAATATTACAACGTTGGCGTATTTCAAGACCAAAACCACTTTCCTGCTAATTTCTTTTAAACATTGAGGGAAAGATTTTCATAAATTCCTAAGTGACCGAGGAGTACAAACCCACTGAGTGTGAAAATGGCTTTTTGAAGAGTCCATCCTTAAATTATATTTAATTATTTTTGTTTGCCACTCAGACCTCAAACAATTATATCAGTCATTCTGAGGAAGGAAAAACGGCCATGATTGTGTATAATCTAGAGAAATGCCCCATATCAACATACTACCTTCAGATATCAACTACACTTCTCTTTTGCTTAAGAAAACGTTAGTCCTCTGCTGATATGGAAGTTATTTTTATTAAGGAACTGATAAGCCCACAATACCATAGTATTTTCCAGGAAAAAAATGGACCACTTACCAAGAGCTGCTCTTGCTGCTGGTTGTCAATTGAACAAACATACAGCTGCAGCGATTTTAATTTCAATACACTTGAATGCACAGGGATTCTGAAAACTTCATTAAATATTAATGGAGTTTGGAATTCCAAAGCTCTAGAGCAGTAAGTGGTTGGTGTGCCTGACTCCAGTGGAGGTAAGTAAACTCGAATGTGTCTGGGAACAGCAAAACAAGCACAGACAAGCACAACTGAAATAAAGAACACTAAATTCAAATTATCTTTTTAAGTTTCTAAAAATCAAACTATGAACAATAAAAATAAATGCATTTCTACATTCACACCACACTGTTTCATCTCTTCAGTTAGCAAATTTAGTCTTGCATTCATCAAGTGAACGAAACAAAATTGAGCTGTTCGTCCACTTTCCACTAATAACAGAGACATTATAATATAACTATAGGTTGCACTTCTGAAAACTGGTGCACTCAGACCATGGATGCTTCTGAGAGCCTGCCACCTACATTGGGAGCCTAATATCAGGAGGGCCAGCTAGGGCTGGGGCCCTGTGGGAGCCTAGGGCCAGGAGCGCAAGGCCAGGGTCCCTGGGAGCCCATGGCAAGCTATTTCCTTAATAGTCACTTGTTAATTTCCCTGAGTATTAACACAAAATCCCCCAAATTAGATAGCTACCAAAATGTACCAAATTTTCAGGCTTCCCCAAATATTATACTATTTTATACAAAAAGCATCTAGACAAGCTCATATATTTGGGGGCACAAAATAAAAACAAATGTGTAATAATCAGATCTTTGGTGATATTTGAGCTTACATTTTGCAGCCTTCTTTCAGCACAAGCCCAGTAAAGTTCTTCAACTGTAATACGTGGACTAGGAGACATTCACTTCCATCATCATGCCTGGAAAAATAGATTGCCTAAATTAGCAGAACTCCTCAGTGTTTAGCTTGCCAGATTTGGAATAAGATACATATTTTATGCACATACGGTTGAATGAAGTTAGTTAAAACTATTAACATCCAATGTGATTCTGGATATCATATTCAGGTAAGAGAAAAGCAATTATCATTACAATAATACACTAAAGAAAAACAATATAAGAACCAAGAACTATTACATTAAAAAATAAATTCTCATTGCTGCCAACCCTCAGCCACAACTAGTGCTTGCTTATCTATCCACAAAAGTTGTACTGCTTTCATTATATGGCTATACCTGGAACAGTACAATCATCTTAATGTAGATTAGGTTTGTATCTGCATGAAGGTACTCTTAAGACCACAAGAGCTATTTTCATATGGCAGGGGAATAAGCTAATTCTGGTGCAAAGCTCCTTCATACTGATTTTACTGCAAGCCCTAAAAGTTGTACCAATACAGGTTATATCTCCAAAATCTGGGACACTCTGGTCTGGCAACATCTGTGGTCTGGCAAGACCTCAGATGCTCCTGGAGCAGAGAGTCCAGGAGTCTAAGGGCAGGAGGGCCAGCTGGCAGGACATCAGAGTTGGCAGCCGGGTTGGGGGAAGCGTGGGATCTGTGCCAGAGCCCTCCAGTAATCCTCAGGAGCACAGGGCCAGGGGCCAAGCCTGGATTCCCTGGGCTGAGCTGGGCCTGTGAGGGGCCCTGGAGTTGGAGCCTCATGGCTTTCCCTGGCTGCACAGGGACAACGCTGGGGCTGCACAAGGCCAGATTCAGAACCCATCCCCGTGGCTGCTCCCAGCTGCACAGGAACGGAGCCCTGCGGCAGGAGCCAGAATCTGGGCTACTCAGGAAGCCAGCCAGGTTGGGGGTGGGGGGACAGGGTTGCCTGCTGGGGCTGCCTGCCACCAGCTGATGATGGGCTTGGGGGCCGGTGCAGGAGACCTCCCCTGGTCTGGCAAATTCTCTTGTTCGGAACCGATCGGGTCCCAGTGATACCAGACCAGAGATGTCCAACCTACATAATGATATTCAGAGAAAGTAAAATTACAGGCGTAGCCAAAACACGTCTACCGATAAAAAATGTTCACCATGATCTGCCCTCTTTTACTAATTCACATGTGGTATAAATCGGAGTTCACGTTGTGTCAACACAAGTACGGAAACTGAACAAACATGTTAAACATATTAGCTGAGATTTTGTGCCGCACCTTTTGGAAACACAGAACGAAACCTGTTGCCTGGGTGGAGAACAGCTCTGAGGGCTGAGAGGGCCCTGGCACAAAGTAGCCAGTCTTGGCGGCTTGTCTAGATGCCCATAGCTGCCATACAAGTGCCAGTGATACCTGAAATTCATGCAGCTCTGTATGCTGTATCCACTCTCCCTTCGGCTTCCCCCTCATGCCAGGGCTTGCAAGGGGATACTTGGGAAGCAGCCTTAAACCTGTCTTCCACTGTGCCTTACATGACACTAAGGGGCTAGAGAAAGGTTGATGATCTCATATACCGAGACAAATCCTCATCTTCTTACTCACAAAGGGATTCTAAACAATGAAAAGAAAGACGGAACAGTGCAACAAACCAGGTGCTCCTTTTCCAATCAAGGTAGAGGGAACTGAATGGAATACTTGACAGTAGTATTAGTATACTGCAGTGGTTGGTGCATGATGTCTAATAAGGGTCTGGTTCATGCCCACACCCAGCTACCACTGCCCTCAATGCTCAAAGTTTAATAGGTAAGAGCCTAGAATGAGAATCCTGGTGGGCAGCATCTACTAAAGATCCCAAGGGTCATTACTCACAGGAATCCAACATGTATTTGTGGTTCTTCACTGCAGGCAACATCACTGTAAACCAGATCTTCAACATCCTCATTCCTATATGGAAAAAAGCCAACTATAAACTACACGCTGATTTAGAAGGGTTTATTTTATTATTAAAATTCATATTTCTATTTAACATGCAAAAATGGATTTTTGTGACCTCACGCTATGCAACTCAGAAAACATGGGAAAAACTCCATTAGGTGATATAGGATATGTCTACATTGCAGTAAAGCAGCCCAAACCCCAAATCTACACTGCAGTTTTAGGGCATGTCTACACAGCATGGCTAAAGTTGAATTAAGCTACACAACTTCAGCTATGTCAATTGTGTAGCTTAAGTCGAAATAGCTTAACTCAGCTTTAGATGCTGTCTACACAGCAGGAAGTCAAAGGAAGAACGCTCTTCCTGCAACTTCCCTTACTCTTCATAAAATGATGCTTACAGGAGTCGGAGTAAGAAGTCCTCCAGCTCAACATTGTTTAGAGATAAAGGCTTGTAGTGTTGATGCGCTCTTTGTTATTTCAGAATAATGTCAGTTATTCCAAAATAATGCTGCTGTGTAGACATACCTTTATAGTTCTGCAGCCCAAGCCTGAGTCAGCTGACACATGCCAGCCACAGGTTTATTTCTACAACCTAGACATACCCATACTTAGGCTCCTACCACTACAGGACATTCAGCTGTATGTTCTACAGTTGTTAGATTAGACCAATTCTAAATGATTCAAGGAATGGGCCTTTTACAACTACCCTGGAAAAACTCTTCCACAGTCCAAGAAATATCACACTTAGAATGACTTTTTCCAGATTTTTGGCTTAAACTTGTTTTGCTTTATTTTCCATTACACTTTGAAATTCATAATTAGATCACTCTAAAGAGTACTCTTTCCTTGACTGATGTTTTACAGCGATTATACATCAGAACGACCATACTGACTCAGACCATGTAGTCCGGTATCCTGTTTTCCAACAGTGGGTGAATAAAGAAAAGTTATTTATTAGTTCGCATAATAGAAGAATTAGAGGACACCAAATGAAGTTAATGGGGAGCAGGTTTAAAACTAATAAAAGGAAGTTCTTCTTCACACAGCGTGTAGTCAACCTGTGGAACTCCTTGCCAGAGGAGGCTGTGAAGGCTAAGACTATAACAGAGTTTAAAGAGAAGCTAGATAATTTCATGGAGGTTAGGTCCATAAAAGGCTATTAGCCCGGGGATAGAAATGGTGTCCCTGGCCTCTGTTTGTCAGAGGCTGGAAAAGGATGTCAGGAGACAAATCGCTTGACCATTGTCTTCGGTCCACCTTCTGTGGGGCACCTGGTGCTGGCCACTGTCAGCAGACAGGCTATCGGGCTAGATGGACCTTTGGTCTGACCCAGTACAGCTGTTCTTATGTTCTTAACAGTGGCCTTTGCCAGGTGTTCCAGAGGGAATGAACAGAGCAGGTTATCATCAAGTGATCTACCCTCTGTTGCTCAGTCCCAGCTTCTGATCGACAGATGCCAGGAACAGAATCCCTGCCTATCTTGGCAAATAGCCATTGATGGGACTATCCTACATAAATTTAAACACATTGTGTAAATTCATGGAGGATATCGTATATTGTTATACATCCTCCCTTTAAATCATCATCTGGACAAGCTATACATTTTAATTTTACAATTTTCCACATAAATTAATTATTCCTTCCCTTTAATCATTTTTGTTGCCCTGCTGATTCCACAATAGCAAATAATACTTTGTAAAATATTATTTTCATATTGATAAAATATAAATAAAATATATGATGAGAGATGCTGAAAACAGAAAGGTATTAGAACAGGATGAGACAGCACAACTAATTCAGCAAGAGGAAAAAGCAAAATGTTACAAGTAAAAGGAAAAATCTCTTACAGACTAGACTATCAGGAGTGTTAGAGGACAAGATGAAATGACCTGTGAAAATGACAGTGGAATTGCATGTAGCCAGTTTCTATTCTTTCTAAAGCATTTCAACCTAATATTCTTACATTACTAAATATTAGGTATTATCATGTGTCCAATATGAAAAATTATAGCTATTTCAGAAATTTACAAACTATTTTTGCAGATTTCAGGTTGCAGAAAAAGGACATTTCCAATTTATTGTGCATTTATACACCTGACCTTTTGCTTAAAGCTTCAAACACGCCACTGTCACTAGCCAGTGAATAATCGGATAGACATGCTGAGACTCGCCTGGCTCGCCTCTCCGACCTTCTTGCACTGTCTTCGCGTAGAGTTACCGCTGTAATGGGGGAAGGGAGGAAATTGAAGAAAATATTAAGTTGAGACAATCCTTCACAATGCATTATACAAAAAGCAAATTTAATATCTTTAACTTCTCAAACAAACTCACAATTGATAAAGGTACAACTACACATGCTGGAACTTTACTGCAACTTAGAAAAATACTTTAAAAAGAGTGGAGTTACTGTGATGGAGACTTTAGGAAGCATGTGAGCGCTAATTTCTCCATGACAAGATAAATATACGCTGATCTCATCTCTATGCAACATATTTCTGAGAGAACCACCACTAATGGGGTATGCCTTACACAGCCCAAACCCCAGCATACACACTATATCCTAACACTAAGATTTACCTATTAGCCATCCCTTTATAAATGTGTGATACATTGGAAATAGCCATAATGCCTATTTCTTTTCACCTATTTAAAAAGTAAAATGAAAGGAAGCAATTTGCTGTTGGTAGTACTGTTTTTTCATTGTTGTTGTTTTTAAAAATGAATTCCACAACCACAAATCAAACTGGTTTATATCAGACCACAATAGGAGCTTCTACTTTTAGGCACACTCTCAAAATAGACCTGAACCTGACAAGTAGAGCTGGATAACCCTTAAAAAATTTTTTTTAAATGATGATTTTTTTTTAAATTATGAGAATTCCATTCTCACACACACACCTACCCCTCAGCCTTACCAGCATACTCAAACAAAAAGAGTATAGACAGTCACTTTCATCTCATAAGATATCAGAATGTATCAACATAGTTTGACATGTGCCAGTGAGTGTTGTAAGTGTAGAACCTCAAATGAGCATGCACAAGTGACGGAGCTCAAGAACTGCTGTGCAAAGTTACGCACATTCAAAAGACCCTACACATTTTGAAATGCCATCTCTTGAGCCTCTAAGAGACATCAGACTCATTTCTGTGTTTTGTCATTGCACAGGCATTTTACATGATCTTTTCAATTTAACGTCCTTCCCCTCAAAGGCAGAACTAAAAGAGAAAGCAGGAAAGCAACTAAAAGTTTTTTAAGGAAGGTAGAGTAGTGAGATGTGGCATTCCCAAGTGGGGGAGGGAGAAACAAACATAGCATTCCCCTGTTTATCCATGCTGTGATATTTTAAGGGGTGGTGTTGAGGTGCATCAAAATGCAACAAGCAACCCTTTAATGTAACTGGTTTTTTTTGGGGGGGGGGGGGGGTTTGCACATGCATTGATGTAATGCACAATACATTGGAAAAACTGACTAAAGCATACAGCCTATTACCACGGAGAAAAAACATGTTTGTCCTATGAGAAATAGCACAATTAATTAATAAGTGCATCCTAGAGATTATGCAGTATGAAAAGAACCCTGTGACTGCTCATGAAAGATCTCAAATGACTGCATTTGTGCAGCTGCTGGTTTTCATATGTCAGTACATATTGTATCTCTCTAGTCCGGCTCCTTGGGACCTGACTGGTGCTGAACTAGAGAATTTGCTGAACCATGAAGTTCAATATTGTCTAACAGCATTACCATCACTTCCACTGCTTACTGGGCTCTTGGAAGATATTTAGGGTTAAATTAAAGCTAAACAACAGCACAGACCACTGAGAGCCAGGACTGGTGGCTGTAAACAAACTTTATAGGACCTCAGGAAACTTGGCCGCACCCATAGTAAGTAGACAGCTGTCTAACTAAAATCATGCCAGACCACAGATGTTGTCAGACTAGAGTATTCCAGACTAGAGAGAGAGATTCAAACTGTACCTGCTGTCACCAGAAATCTTTGGTCAGGATTAAATTAATCATGTGTTTTAACGTTCCACTAGAGAACTTCAAGATAGATCTTAGCTGTCACCTAAATCAATGGTTCTTGACCAGGTGTACACATACTCCTGGGAGTAGGCAGAGGTATGAGGGAGTACGTCAGTTCATCTAGGTATTTGCCTAGTTTTACAATAGGCTACATAATAAAAGAGACACTAACAAAGTCAGTACAAATAAAGATTTCATACAATGACTTGTTTATATTGTTGTAAATACTATACACTGAAACGTAAGAACAATATTTATACTCGAATTGATTTACAGTTATATAATCAAAATGAGAAAATGAGCAATTTTTCAGTAATCATGTGCTCTGCTAGTTTTGTATTTTTATGTCTTATTTTGTAAGCAAGTAGTTTTAAAGTGAGATGAAACTTGGGATTACACAAGATAAATCAAGACTCCTCAAAGACATATAGTAGTCTGTTAGAGGTTGAGAGCCACTGTCCTACATGACTTTCTTCATTACAAACTCGAAAGGCTGAGAAAACAATGTATTTCAAGAATTGAAAAAGGTGAAAAGACTTATGCAGGATTCAAACAACTAGATGCAAGAGGATCCAAGCGTTTGCCTCTATCTAGGTATTGATAAGACGACATGTTTACTATCCACCAAATGTAATGTTTCTAGCTTTCTATATCTATCTGGGAAATTTAAATCTTCAATCAGAAGTGTTCCAATCTCCTTCTAATGAGCAGCAGTGCCTGAGCTTGAAGAACAAATAAGCCTTCTTGGATCGCTGCTTCCCATCTTAATTGTACAATAGAGATCATTATGCAACACAATGCATTTCAACTTTACCAAAAATACAAGCAAACTCCTCAACTCCAAGGAGATTTAACAAAGGATAGAAGAAACTATATTCGCGCTATGATGCCCCACTATATGGCCCTCAAGCTGGTTTGCAACAGTGATTTTAGTTTTTTAATGCTACTAGTTTCATTTTTTGCCTTGTTTATATGAAAAAATTGCATCCGCATAATTTAAGGTGTGAAAATTTTCATGACTATGTTGCATGTTCAGATCAGTTTCTCCTACTGGACATAGTCCAAAAGATGACACCCTAAAACAGAGGGCTTGCAAAGTGCCTGCTATGGTTACAGATTTTACTTTCAGCTCCTATACCCACACAAAAGCCATCCATGTAGCAAACTTGACGTTACCAGTGTAACTTGAATTGGTTTATGAGCTGGCACAGTTATACTGGTGCAAAAGACTTGATGGACCCTTTTATTTTTAAAAGAGACACAGACTTATTTTGGTGCCTTTTGCACCAGGATAACTGTTTCAGTTTAAAAATCAATTCAGGTTACACAGGTGCAATTTTTCATTGCATGGATGGCTTGTGTGGATATAGGAGACAAAATAAATCCTGTAAATGTAACAGGCACTTTGCAAACTGTTTTGAGGTGTCATGTTTTGGAGTCTGTCTGGTGGGAAAACCTGATCTCAAAATGAAACATGGTGAAGTCATGAAAAAGTGATGTGACAACAATGTTGCAACTTTCTGATGTTTTTCTTGCTGCCTGGAGACCACGGAAAAACTTGATAAAATCAGTAAAATCCCAAGGAATTTGGAAGAAGTGGCAAATATCAGAACATGCCAAGAAAAACGACTTGACAACCAGAAAGTAACACCAGACTTTGGATCTCAAGTAATGGAATTTTCAGAAATAACTAGTGATTTTGTGTCTGCTGATACACCATAAATTGGATTCTGAGAATCCATTATCTGAGCAAGTAGACTTAAGGTGTCTCAAAACTAACTGTCAAAACACCTCGCACATCAAAATCACCAGATACTTTTGAAAAAGTAACCCATGTTTCATGAACTTGGACTTCGTGAGCTCAAAATGCATTTAAGCAGCAGAATTCAACAACCTCCTGAAGAGAAACTTATTATGCAAACACAGACCCTTACCTACAAATGCTACCATCAGGCATTAGTAGGATATAATAAAGCTGAAGCTTGTCAAATAGTTTTTTGGAGAAATCATCCACAGCCATAAATATAATGTTTAGTGGACACAGCAAAATTTTAAGTATACCATATTGATTAAACATATATAATGCAATACCAACCAAAACCAAAAGGAGCACACCTACCCTCTTCTCCACATGCAAGTCATACAGAACATACACACTACACACAAAAACACACTGGGAATTACAGGCAAAACCAGCACAATAAATAATTCCAAGTTCACTTACAGTGAATTTTTCTGCTGTGCCGCATGAGAAACAAGATACAAAATGAAAAGCACACAGTGATAAATCAATTTTTCAATCTTTGCCAAGGTTTTTATACCAAAAACAGACATTAATGGAAACTTTATATCTAAATAATTGTATATGCATCTGAATTTTCCCCCAAGTTTGGAGTAAGGATTTTAACCAGGCCCATTGTAGAGATAAAGAATGGTTGCAATGTTTGGATCTAAATCTAAACTTCCCCCAAAGTACAGGGATGACTGTTACATATATGGATTTTCTTGTTTGAGTCTTCTCTATATGAAAGCAAAATATTCCTATATATTTAAATATACAATTTAAACCAAAAAATTCATATTCATGATTGGAAGTTCTTTAAATTAAAATTCACAGGACACAGGAAAAAATACAAAAATAAAGTTTTGCTCAGATGTCACTTCCCCACCCTCATGATCTTTGTAAACCTCTTCCTGCAAGTGAAATGACTGCCATGGCTCAATCAGGTTCTTTCTGTACACATCATAAAATCACCATATATTTTAGCACAATCCTTAGCTTCTCTCAGGATATATGCAAAATTTGGAGGAGCAGCAGAGGTGCCAGTCAACACTGAGATGCATAAACAAGATGTCATGTGAAATAATCTTGCATGCTTGCTGCATGCAGTAAACAAGAATCTTGCTGGGACTGTTAATTCCCTCTCCCAATTTCAGGAGCAATAAAATTAATCAAAATTACTACACACTTTGTTTTAAGAAAGTTGATTGCATTATGCTAGAACACCAGTAGATGGCAGCAACCAAACACTTTACACAAGAACTTAAAACCAACCAGCTAGCTCTAAGGCCCAGAATTCCAATCTATGGTATGTGTACCTTTGTGGTATTTGAGTTTGACGTATCAGTTCATTTTCACAACAGGTCTTCAGTGCTATGTGAACCTATGAATTTTGTGAAACAGAATGCAAACTATCCTAGCCAATCAATTTACAGAGTGAAAAAGAGTCAACAGCCTAAGCAAGAAATGTAAGGGGAAGGAGGCATTTATTTCTAAATAATTATTTTAAAATTCACACATTGAAAACAGCTAGAAAGACCACCACCAGAATCATTCTTTGGCCTTGCAATGTTTATCTGCATCCAATATAAATGTTGCATGCTACACAAAGAGAAGAAATAGAATGTTTAAAAGAAAGAGAAAGTTCACCGGGATGCAGAGAACATAATTGAAACAGCATCCCAACCAGTGGCGTAGCGAGGGAGGTGTGTGTGTGGGGGGGGAGCAGCTGCCCATGGGCGCCACTGGAGGGGGGTGCCAATTTAGTCCCCCTTCGCTCCTCCTGTCATCCCTCAGCTTGCCTCCTCTCCATCTCTCTGCCCCCAGCCTGACCCTCCTCCATCTCCACTGGCAGGTTAGGGAGTACTGAGGCCCGGCCCCAAACTGGAGGGGGCAGGGGAAGACAAGGTAGAAACCCTCCTCTCCCCCCACTTCCTCCAAGGGTTGGGCTCAGCCATGCGCCAGGTTTGGGGCCCCACCGCAAGGTGGCAGAGGGAGGGGTGCGCAAATTTTGCCTTTGCCCCTGGGTGCATAAAACCCTCGCTACGCCTCTGATCCCAACCCCACTGTAGCCTTCTGTCAGCACTCATATATAATTCCTAGAAATGATTTAACTAGATCCCTACCAAATCTATGACCGTGGGAAAAAACTAAAACCCATGTCACAGACATTGAAATCTGCTCCCCCACTTCTGTAACAAACTGATCTTCGGTGTACTTTTACCCTATACCATGTCATATATTGTTATCCTATGCTTTCAGAGCTGAACAGTGAGAGGACTATCCCATGCAGGAATATGTCCTCCCAGCTTGATAGCAATCATTGATAACTACTCTTTAAATACGATCTATCAAATATACCAATTTAATCTATGCCTCAATTTTCCTAGTTTCCTTATGAGGTCATAAAGTAGGACTGTGTCAAAAGCCTTAATAAAATCAAGGTAGATCATAACTACTGCGCCTCTTGCACCCCCAATCACAAAGACAATAATTCTGTCAAAGAATGAAATGAGGATGGCTTGGTCTGGCTTATTCTTGACAAATCCATGATGACTTTTCCTTATAACTTTAGGACACCCAAGGTGTTTACAAACTGATTAATACATTTTTGCCGGTATCTTTGCTTCCAGGTACTGATGTTAGGCTGATTGGTGTATAATTCCCACAGCGTTCTTTGTTCCTCATTTTAAAGCCAGGAACTAGCTTCCTTCTCCAGTCCTCTGGGACCTTCATGAGTTCTTGGATAATTGGTAACGGATTTTATGTGGGGAGCATCGATAATGAATAGTCTCTTGAGAATTTGCAATACAAGAGGAATAGTATGTATTTTAGTACAAATAGTATATATTTTTGAAAGCGTGCTCTGGCAACCACAGACTTCCCTATTTACAATAACTCTACTGTAAAGGGGTAACCTGTTAAGCATCATCCTGTAAGGGTGATGCTTAACCAGTTAAGTGGCAAAATTGGCCCGGTCTGGCCAGAGCAGCCTGCCATCCACCCCTGGCATTTAACTGGTTAACTTTTTAAATGGCAATTTACATCCCTAATTGTAAGAGCATAACTGCCCCTCCCCTCCGACGCTTCAAGATCTGATGATTACTAATTGTCTCAACTAGATCACTTATTCGTTTCCCCCTTTAAACAGCTGTATTCATGTCAGATCATGTGAACAGAGTAGGTGCTGGGTAGCACCCAGCCCCCCCAATTCACAAATAGACATTACATACCATGTCCACATAAATGAAGACATACATTAACACTACAGACTTACAGGCCAGTTGTGCTTGCTTGCTTCATACCAACTGTGAAACAAAAGGGTCTGATCTGCCTGTGGAAGGTTTACTGCTGTTATTTATGTTGTCTCATTGTTTGTTCCTAATTCGGCCACTTGAGTTGGTATCTCCATTTCCGTCCATCACACTACTATCAGTAAGCAAGTCTGGCACACTGAGGCTGTGTCTACATTGGCAAGATTTTGCACAAAAGCAGGTGCTTTTGCACAAAATCTTGCCGCCTGTCTACACTGGCTGCGAGTATTTGTGCAAGAACACTGACGTACAAAATCAGTGCTTCTTGTGCAAATACTCTGATGCTCACGCTCAGGAATAAGTCCTCTTGCGCAAGTGTTCTTGCGCAAGAGGCCAGTGTAGACAGGTAACATCAATTTCTTGCGCAAGAAAGCCCGATGGCTAAAATGGCCATTGGAGCTTTCTTGTGCAAGAGAGTGTCTACACTGGCACGGATGCTTTTGAGTAAAAGCAAATCCCTTGTGCAAAGGCACATGCCAGTATAGACGCTCTCTTGCGCAAATACTTTTAACTGAAAAACTCTTCCGTTAAAAGTATTTGTGCAAAATCAGGCCAGTGTAGACGCAGCCCAAGAGAAGTGATATCAGCTAGTGCACAGTGAGAAACTGTTCAGGTTCTCTCATTCAGGGCACTTTCTAAGTAGTAAACACTCAGGCCTATCTTTTTAATTAACAAAATTGGCATATTTTCAGAAAAGCTGACATTCCCATTAACAATTCATGTTAAAGTCCTACAAACGTTCTCTGCACTTCCTCTCTGAACAAAACAATGTTTAGTTAACATTTTAAAAAATTATACAATTTAACTAAAAATAAAGTCAACTGATAGGATGCATATCCTCTGTGACACTGCCATGCTTAAATTTTTGTTGAGTTTTTCATTATCCCTTTAAGATTTGGTGGCAAAATTATACTGAAGAAAACCAACTCACCTCCACCAGTTTGGATGTTTGCCAGCTGTAGTCCCACTTCTCGCAATCCTTCCTCATCCATGGGGTAAGTAGGAGTCTGGGAAGAAGTTGTTCCTCGGGCATCATCATCTCCCAAAACAGAGACCTGGGCTCTGAGCATTTCTAGGGCTCCTGTGCCCGCTATCTCCTCAAATCCTTCTGACATTTGGGCAAGCGGAGAATCCCGAGAAGCAGGAAGAAAAGGGGTGTCCAGAGGGGAACTTGGAGGAGACAATGATGACAAGGAGGACCGTGATGACAGGGAAGCCAGGGACTGAGGAGTATCCAATGACCTCCTTTGTTTATTGAAGTTACAATGGCCAATGGAATCAGAATACTGGACATCTTTACTGAGAGAATCAAATGGAATCAGGTCAAAGCGCAGGTGTTGTCCGTAGTCCGTAACACTGTCTGATTTTTCATACTGCGGGAGGCCATAGATGTCCGTGAAGCTGACAGAGCTTAGAGACCCCCTGCTGGATGCCAGTGAACCTCGGCTGGATGCCAGCGATCCTCTACTGCTGCCAGAGGACATTGTGAGGGTGCTAGCAGATAAACTAAAACAGAGAGAGTTCCATTGATATATGAATTCTATAGACATGACCACAGAATAGAAAGAAAAATAACAGCCCATGCATTCAGAACTGTCATATCCAGGTTCAGGCCACATTTTTCCTCCTCCCTTGCCTTTAGGCATCAAAGTGATGAAAGTAGACTAAATGAGAACCAAACTAGGTCAGTATGCCTAAAGAGGAGAAGTGGTACAAAAACACCACATCTCTTTCCTTAAATCTAGAGATGGTAAGCTATGTGGGTTTTGGTGGAAAGGTGGCCACAGAGAGGACTAGTGAGGGAAGTCAGATTCCTGGAGTTTAATGTCAGAAGGGGCCATCAGTTATCCAGTGTGAACTATAGATCACTCAGTTGCTTTCGAACTGTGTCCACTAATTTGGTTTGAGAGGAGAAGGGCATTGGCAGGACCAGGAAACAATCCCTCTATACAGTTTTACATCCAACCAAACTCAAAGAACTTCCATTTGAGATACCTGTGAGAGCTTTCAAGTTGCAATTTCAGCAATAATCCCATTACTTTGCCCCTTTCCAAGTGTGGGGATAACAGTATAGCAGTATGAACCAACAGGAGCTAGGCTCTCCAAAACCCAACAACCCTCAATGATGTGGCCCCCAAATGAAGCATCTCACTCCCCTGGTGCTCCAGCCCCAGGAGGGTTGGGGACAGGACTGAGATGCAAGGCCTTAGGCCACATTAACTCTTCTGGGGTCCCACAGTTAGTGGAACTTTTTGGCTCCCTAGGCTCTGGGGTGGGGGCAAAACCAAGGGAATCAATGTGTGGAACAGGGCTGCCAGTGAGTGGGACATGAATGGGGATGCAGGATTTGGGCAGGAAGTGGGATGTAGGAGGGGCTGAGGGTACAAAGTCTGGGTGGGAAGTAGAGTGCAGAGCAGGGAGGGGTGGGGTGTCTGGCCAGACAGGGGGAGCGGCGCTGGAGTGGGCTTGAGGCAGGGTGTCTGGGCAGGGGGAGGAGTGCTGGAGCAGGTTTGGGAGAATGGGTTAGGAGTGGGCTGGGGGTGCGGGATCTCAGGAAGGGGGTTAGTGACGGGGCTGAGGGTACAGAGTCTGGGCATGAGGACACAGGGAGGGGGCAGAAGCAGGCTTAGGGGAAGGAGTTAGGAGTGGGCTGTGGAGTTTGTGGTCTCAGCAGGGGGGCTGGCGATGCAGGGTCTGGGCGTAAGGGAGTGGAAGGTACTGGTCTTTGGGCTTCACCCCAGTTCCCATTAGCTGGATTCTGGCCAATGGGAGTTCAGGGAAAGCCTCCAGACAGTGCACTGTTGTTTCCCCTGCCCAGGAAGGGGAGCACTTTTTTCCTGTGCAGTAAGGCTCAGGGCTCTCTCTCCACCCACACCCTACAGCAGGAAGCCAGCACTGGTGCTTCAACCACACAGAGGAGAAAAGGAGAGGGAGGCTGCAGCGCCAGGCAAAGGAGGTCTGAGCCAGGCTGCCAGGCGGCTTTGCTGGTCCCCGAACAATGTTCAGGCAGGGAGCCTGTGGATGCAGAGTGACGTGATGATGTCACTATGTCGTGCCACAGGAAAATGTTTTATATGGTTAGTCTCTAAAAGTGCCCCAGGACTACTTGTTTTTAAAGTTGCAGACTAACATAGCTACCCATCTGAGACCTGAAGATGTTCTGATATCCACATGATTAGAGGATGACTCCTCCATTGCATGCAAATCCCTCCTCTGAATGGGTATTGTCTTCATGTCAGAGCAAAGAATTTTCTAAGCACTTTTTTCTCTCCCTTCTGACTATTCTGTTTACCCTTTCATACCAGAAATGAACCCTGCCCTCTTTTCTCTATACAGAGTTTGGAAGGGGACAAGGAATAGTTGGACTGTGGGTATTAGTTGTAGGGCTGCTGCTATAATACTCGTGTTTTTCCTCCAGATAAAAATTCTACTATTTGAATGAAAAAGACTGATCGAAAAGAGCCAGCTCTGACAGTGAATGCTAAGGTGGTGCATCACAATCTTTTCTGTTTGTTCTTAGCCCAAACTCTGGTGCATCAAGTATGTATTGCTTTTTTCTTTCACACCTCTACTCAAAATTAACTTATCCTACAAAACATAACCCATGTCAGTAAAGTAACCCCTGGACAACATACTAACTCCCCATTTACATTGCTCTTCTCACCTAGGAGTTGTGTGTGATTTATACTGTCTATTTAGCTTGTTTTCTATGTTGTCTACCTGTACAGCACCAGAGACTTACACAATAAATTACTAATATGGGCTTAATTATGGGACCCATTAATGTAGCTCAATGTAACTGAATTCTCTGTACAGGTTGGACATCTCTGGTTCAGCACTGTTGGGATCTGACTTGTCCCCAATGACACAATTTGCTATGGGCCTGAACCAGCTAGCGCCCTGTCTCTGACACCCTCTTTGCTCTCCTCAGCTCTGCTGCTGCTGGCCCCGACCCCAGGCTGCCATACGCAGCTGGGGTTCTCCAGCCTCGGCCCGCACTGCCATGTGAGACCAGATTTCCCCAGCCTTGTGCAACCAGGCTTCTAAGGCCCCATGCTGTCACAGGCACTCAGGCTTCTACACCTCTCAGCCCTGTGTTCCTATGGATACCTGGGATTCCCCAGCCCACGGCTTTGCACTTCCACAGGCTGCTGGGGTTCTCCGGTTCCCAGGCTCAGCAGTGCTGTGGAGCTCCTCTGATCCCGCTGCCCCCAGCCAGGCTATTGGCCCCTCTGCCAGTAGGCTCCAGGGCTCTCTGGTCCAGAAGCTCACTGATGGTGTGGGAGCAGAGTGTATCGGTTTTCAGAGGTTCAACCTGTATTTTGTCACGTGTAGTTTAAAGGTTTAGTCGTGTGTGTGTGTGTGCACGCACGTGTAAAATTTTATTTATAAACAAAAACTTTAAAATGGATTCAGCTGTATTTCTTCTCCCTATAACACTATCCAAAACACTGAATTTAAATCAAATACTTTGCTAAACCACAACCTGTGGATGTCTTTCAGTGACCAAACTGTACACTCAGAAAACAGAACACCAAAGTAGGAACCAGTACCCATCCTTTACTTATATATCAATATACAGAAAAGGTATGAAAAAATAAAATGGCATGTTCTATTTGTACTTTTGCTCTTTCTGTAAAATTCAAAATTCAAGTTCTTTTCTAAATACTATTTTCTCTTAAGAACTCACCTTTTTAACTGAGAGTGTAAATAGGAGGCTAAACGAGTAGCTTCTTCCAGCTGCAAAAGCAAACAATTTCTCTTCTCCTGTAACAGTATCCTATAATTTAAAATTGCAATTATTATTTTCCTTCTTTTGTTTATATTGCAATAGTGTTCAAAATGTGCTAAGAGCTTTCCAAATACAGAAGACACAGTTCTTGTTGTATTGCAGGTTTGTTGGACTAAATAGTGAATCCTTTTTTAACAAAACAGAATGGGTGTGTCTACACTGCCTGTAGCTCAAAATAAACTATGCAATTTGAGCTACACAAATTGTGTAGCTTATTTCGAGTCAATTTAGAAATAGCTTATTTCAAAAATTGGCGCTGTCTATACAGCACCTATTTAGAAATTAATTGCTATTCCAAAACATCCCTTACTCCTCGTGGAAAGAGGTTTACAGGGACATCAGAACAGGGACCCTGTTATATCTAGAAATAAGGGATGTGCTCAAAAGAAGTGGAATAGCTATTTTGGGATAGCTCCGGTATCCCGAAATAGTGCTGCAGTGTAGACATAGCCAATAAGGGCAATACACAGCATTTAATCCATGATAGAACTCCCACTGAGAACACAGGAACTCAGCCTTCTATAACCCTTAGAGAACTGAAGTAACTGAGGCACAAGGAACCAAAGGAAAACACAAGAGATATGATGGTGAGGGTATATAACAGAAATTGCAGAGGCCACATAAAGGTACCTAAGCTGACATGCAACAGGCAAGAGCAGCTGATTAAAACAGTAAGATTTCTTTTCTTCCTAGTGTCAATATTATATCTCAAGTAAAAAAAAAAAACTATGTCATTTAATTGTACTTTGCAGGGGAAAGTACATGGAAGTACCCCAAATACCCTGCCAGATTGAAAGTAAAACTTCAAAAGTTTTTTTTTTTTTTTGAGAATTTCTCTTCTGTTAAACAGTTTATTACAAAACTCTAGGATCCTGGATTTCATTCAGATATACTGTGGCAGGGGAGGAGTGAAGAACCACTGGAAAAACAGATAAGTATCGATTTGACCTTCACCTAATAAGCCAAAAGTGAATTCTTCTGTATTAAACTGCAATTATATTTTTTTAAGTCCTCAATGCTCCCGTGCTGGTTGATATTTGGAATGGAGGGGGACAAAGTGGTGGGTGTCCAGAGCTCTGTACCTTACTCAAGGGGGGGTATGTCTACACCGCCACCCTAGTTCGAACAAGGGTGGCTAACGTAGGCATTCGAAGTTGCAAATGAAACCCGGGATTTAAATATCCCGGGCTTCATTTGCATCTTGCTGGGCGCCGCCATTTTTAAATCCCCGTTAGTGCGGACTCCGTGCCTGTGGCTACACGTGGCACGGAGTAGGTAGTTCGAATTAGGCTCTCTAATTTGAACTACCATTATTCCTCGTGGAATGAGGTGGACCGGTAGTTCGAATTACAGAGCCTAATTCGAACTACCTACTCCGTGCCGTGTGTAGCCGCGGGCACAGAGTCTGCACTAACGGGGATTTAAAAATGGCGGCGCCCGGCAAGATGCAAATGAAGCCCGGGATATTTAAATCCCGGGCTTCATTTGCAACTTCGAATGCCTACATTAGCCTCCATAGTTCGAGCTAGGGTGGCAGTGTAGACATACCCGGTCAGTGTTAACTGGCTCCACAGAATGTCTCTAACCCTCCTGGACTGGAAAAACAGTTAATATGATGCATGCGTTTTCAAAGAGAAGGTAATAAAGGGTAAGTGAAAAAGGGAATCTTTGAGGTGAGTGAAATTAAATGTCAGCCTTAACCACTCATAGCTATGTAAGGAAAGAAAGCTACCTTCTCTACACAACATAATCTTGAAGCCCCAGTGTAGTTTGCTGTATAAGTTTAAAGTTATGCCAGATCTTTATGTACTCAATGCTACATTTTAACATCAGTAACAGAACTCTTATTAAATGTGCCTAAATATCAACCCTTTGTGTATGCACGTGTGCGCGCATGTAAACTGGCGGGAAGGACATGATATACAGAAGGAGAACCTCGGTGAGAGTAACCTTCTGTCTCTGATTCGAAAAACAAAACATAAGATACTAATTACAATTAGTTGGGTCTCTGCTGTTGTGCTCTCTTTTGTTATTAAAAATGCAGCATCCTTAAATATTGTTCTAGCTTTTGCTCAATTTTTTGCTAGAATCTGAAAGATCAAATATCACCCTGGAATGTTGGTTTCCACAGCACAGACTACAACATGGAAAAAGAGCCTGCTCTTTTTGCCAGCACAGTATGCACTACCTAACATGAGATCCCAAAAACAACATATAAAATTTACTACACTTCAGGGTAAAGTGAACTCCCTTCTCTATCATTTTCTAGACTGGAGTGCCAATGCTGCAAAAAATCACAAATAATGTCATACAAAACATCAACTGTATTTGTTTAATCATCTGTATATTCTCTATTAACCTTTGGATTTACTGCCTGAAGTATGCCTGTTCAAGACAAACAGAGTTCTGCAAACTTGGATATGGGGCCATTTTCAATTATTTATAAAGATCAACTTAATCACATAAGTGTTAATATTTAGACAAGATGGTATTAACATTGTTCAGTGTAGTGTCTTCAAGTGTCAAAGTTGGCCTTTTTCCATTAATTCATGCCTCAACCTGTTATGAAAGCCAAAAGAATGCACAGAAAATCTGGCAAACCTTCTCACAGATGCTAGCTGCTTCCATGGAAGAACTAAATGGGCATAAATATTTCCTCTGATGTAAGAAAAGGTTCACCATAAGGTTTAGCAACACTATTAGAGTACAGGCAGTCCCCGGGTTACATGGATCCGACTTACATCGGATCCCTACTTACAAACGGGGTGAGGCAACCCCACACTAGCTGCTTCCCCCCAGCAGACCAGGGAGACACGAAGCTAGGCCCTCCCCCCCCCCCCCCCCCCCAGCAGACCAGGGAGACGCGGAGCAGCTTTTCTCAGCAGACACCTCAGCTTGAGAATAAAGGACTGAGGGAAGTGAGGTATGGGAGAATAAAACTGAGCTCTGGAGAAATGTTTGGCTAGAGTTTCCCCTACAATATGTACCAGTTCCGACTTACATACAAATTCAACTTAAGAACAAACCTACAGTCCCCATCTTGTACGTAACCCGGGGACTGCCTGTATTAGAAAGACGGGTTTTAGACAGAAGCTCCGTCTCTATAACTGCAAGCATTTTATAATAACCAAAGTCTATTGGCAATACTTGGCTGGAATTCTAGTCCTTTCCTTAAATTCAGATGACAATTTATGGCACCTTGAAATGAACAATACTTTCCTCATACGAAGAATATTTTCATTTCTAACAGAGTTTCATATTGGTTTTAAATACACAAAAAGTATATACATTATACACAACAAAATTTAGGCTCACATTTAGATGCAGCCAAACTGTAGACTGCACAGGCAAATAGGAAAGATGTGTGTAAACACAGCATAAAGGTCATCTTTAAATTTCTCTGGTCCTGGGGCTATGCTGTGTGCAGACTTGGTCTCTGTTTGGATGTCTCTGCTGTTTCTAAGGCCATAACTATCCCCATCATTGTGGGTCATAAGTGTTTAGGTTCATCCAGAGTAGCTCAATGGCATTCATCTGCAGCTCATAGCTTTTCCAAAGAGAAGTGAAAACCTGACATGATTTTATCAATTCTGCTGCACCGTAAGGGTCTGAAGAGGAAAAGGGAAAGTGACTAGTCCTGCCAATTTCAGGAAAGCTTTCAGAAGATTGGCTCTAAACAGTGGCATGGTCAGGAAGTTACAAAAGAGACTAGAGTCCCAGTTGGGAGCCAAGTGCACAAATAACCATGTGCTTTGATCTCACATAAAGCTGGTAAAATGCACCAGCTCTTCACTTGGAATATGTGCAGGTGCATCCTATGGTAGATAAGAAAATAATTTAAGACCCCAAACCTTTCAGTGGCTCCTTGAGCAGAACTGGCCCGAGCCCGCTGAATTTCATCCTCCAAGCGCCGCTTTTCTTCCTCCAAACGTGCAATGTATTCTGGAGATCGTCTTTGCTGACTGATGAGCTGCAGTTCCTGAAGGAGAGCCTCTTTCTCCTTGATGAGCTGAAGCCGGTCCCTGTCTGCCTCAGCCATTCCTGGCCAGGATTCATTATCTAGCAAGGCCAGCTGCTGCTGTATATTGGAAACTCTTTAAAAGAGAGAGACAGCATAAGAAAAAGATAAGTAAAGGGAAAAAAATACTGTGGCAAAACTGTTCAGGAAAATCATTCCCAAACCACAAACACTTAATTACTTTTAATCTTAAAACTATTTGTGAATGTGAAATAAAACCACAAAAACATGCAAGCATATATTTATGGTCTCACATAAGTGAATCTCGTTAGAGCTATAGTTTAACACCCTTAACTTACACATATACCCCATTATGTTGGGGATTTAAAAGATACCAATGGAGTTGTTCCACACTGTACCCTATGTGTTGCCGATATATTTGAAAGATGATGTATGATACAACTGCAGAGTTTACTCTTAGCTTCCTCTCTCTGTTGGTTTTAAATCAGACTCTAATTTACATCTGATCTTTCTTAATAGCAAATGAAGATTTTTAAAAACTAATCATTACCACTTTCAATTAATTAGACAATGTCTGCAATGGTATTTTAGCAGTTTTGAGCTGTGATAGTTCATATTATCAAGATACTATAAAGATATGTAAATAAAATGAATATTTGTGAGACTGCTATATGTAGTAAACATTAAGCATGTGGCTTGGGGTCCAAGGAAGCCGTCTGAGTAGCCCAAGAAACTTACTTCTATTCTGAAGGGAATGGGTCATTTTATTTCTTATTCTTCTCCCCAAATCAGGATTTTGGGAATGTTTTGAGGGACTTAGCCATCAACAAGTCCCACAATGTCTAGAGCCAAGCTATTCTCCAGACACTCAGCTGGGAAAAAAACTTTAAGGGACAAAAAAGATTTGGCACTCCATGACTGACAACTAGAGGACAGGAATAAATAAGTCATGAATCTAAAAAATATGGGGCTGGAGCTGAACAGTTGCCGCCAGGAGAAGCCATTATAAAAGTACTGCTGGGAAGAAGCCAAGCCCTCCTACTCCAACAACTTATTTCTCTTCTCTGAAAACAAAGCACAAGCCATAACAGCCCATCCGCAAACCACAAGTTATTCAGGAGAGTACCTCAGTTTTCGGGTGGTATGGTCATGGTTAGAGGAGAAGAATGAACAAACTAAGTTGAGGAATGCAGAAGCCATGGAGTTTATTTGCATAAACACTGTGCCCCTTTAAAGCTGAGTTCTTGTGAGTTCCTGACAAATCAAGTTCTCTGAAATTTAAATTTAGTTTGAACAGTTTCCTTTTTCCCTCTTTTTCATTCTGACATGCCTCTGAACTTCCTCGTTCTACCCAGGCCTGGAAGATCCAAAGTCTGATTTCAAAGGCCTAAGGGACAAGATTTGCAAACCTCACAGAAAGTTTGGTTTGTCGACAGAATTGTCAGCATAAGTGACGTTGACTAACCTCCATGTAGACGCAGATATGTCAACAAAAGAATGCTTCTGTTAACAGTTACCTTCATTTGGAAAGGTGGCATTCTGACACTACCCTTTCTGTCAGTATAAGCTGCATCTATACTAAAGGGCTTTCCAACCTAGCTATGAAGGTATAATCTCCGCAGCCTAGACATAGTATATGGGTGGCAGAATCTGGTCCTAATTTTGTGAAGCCAAACAATTCTGATTGGCAACTGAACATTAGTAAATCTCCTGTCATTTTGAGGTTTGTCCATAATTTCTGAAAACATGCTAACTTTAAGTTATGTGTACGTAAGAGGAGATGGCAGGAGTACAGAGTCAGGGTTAATTCACCTCAGTGGGGCCGTTTATCTAAGCAGAGTTTCTAGGCTATGACCCTAAAAGTTAAAATCTAAAAAGCCCAGCTCATACTAACAAAATATCTTAAAATGAAACTTTGTATTTTAGAGTAGGAACACAAAATATTCAACTCTATGAGACACTATATGAGACACAAATTTTAAAAAACGTCTAGAGATTTTTCAAATGTGTTCCCTAGTGAAAATCCGGAATGCTATGTCTGTAGGAGACTCGACACAACCACGTTCTTGTCAATCACTTACCAACCCTCCGACAACTCTTTTAGTAAAAGTGGAACTATGCAAGAGAAAAAGTTTTCTTGGAAGATATAAAATGTCATAATTTTTCTCAGTTCTTAGCGACAATTAGCCAGCAATATTTCCTTGTTGAATAACTTAAAAATGCTCAGGGGTTTCATTTTATTAAAAAATTAATTAATTAATTAAAATGTTTAAGTCGGTCATGTTCATGAGACAGATTCAAATATGATAAAGCCAAAGAAGAACACACTCATTTTAATAAGAGATTTTAAAAAAAGACAATTCTAAATTCAAGCCTGATAAAATAAAAACAAAAACAAATTACATGCAGTCTTACAAATACAGCAACAACCACCCTGCTCCTGAAATCCGTATTACTTCAGCATTACTCTATGCAAGCTCCAAAGTCCATCAGTAAAGAGCAGTTGCAATAATGGGGCCTACCAAAGAAATTAATTTAGTGGGCTTAAAGCTTTAACAGGGAAACCTATAATCTCGGGGCGGGGAGGGGTATGCTAGAGATATGAATATCTGTCTGAGTCTCTTTGTTCAAGAACTCCTCCTATTCACTAAGAGCTAGGACTACCAAATTTGATATGCAGCTTCCTCTTATAACAACAAAGCAAGGTCAGGGTTTGGTTGTGTCAGGAAAATGGAATGTACCAGGAATATGATAGTTTTCCATAAAACAGAAAGGGAGCAGGGAGAGAGAGGAGGGAAGCGATCTTTATAGTCACCACTGGGGGCAGTGAGCACAGGGGAGAGATATCCTTACAGTTACTACTGAGGATAGCCGCACCCATGAAATGGCCAGCAGGGTATGGGGTTCCACCATTTGGCCTGCCCCGGTAAGTGGTCTCCTTGCCTTAAAACCTCTGGGCAATGCCTATGTGGCACCCCTCCTTCTACCCCACTGGTGAGGTGAAGCAAGGCCTGCATGCTCCCCTCTTTTCCTTCCCTGCCCCAGAAAGCGCCATGCGGGGGGGGGAGACTGGTGCTGGGAAGACCTGCATGGTCTCAACCTCCAGCTGAGCTCCCCCCCACCAATATCCTACCCCAAATCTCAAGCTTCCCCCCTCCCAAAACCCCCATGCTGGCCACCCTCCTCAAACCCCAAGCCTGGCCTCCTGGTCCGTGAGTTTGGCCCTCAACCAAGCACTGGGCCACCCACCCTCCAACGGACTGACCTGGGGCACACTGGCAGAAGGCCTGTGTGGTCCCCCTCCAGCCTTGCCTTGCTCGACCTGGGCAGTGTTGGGTATGTCTGCTAGTTAAGTACATATTATATTTGAAATATGTAACTACATTCTACATGCACTTTAAAACACTGTAGCATGTGTCAATTTTAATTTCAATAAAATTATGGCCAGCACATTAGCAGAAAGACCTATCTTTAAATAGAAGAATCATTTACCACAAAAATTAACTTAAGAGTCCCATGGCACCTTAAAGACTGACATTTATTTGGGCATAAGCTTCTGTAGGTAAAAACCACTTCATCAGATGCATCTGACAAAGTGGTTTTTACCCACAAAAGCTTATGCCCAAATAAATGTCAGTTTTTAGGAAACATTGGGTCCTCATTGTTTTTGCAGAAACAGATTAACACAGCTACCTCTCTGAGGCCTTGTCTGCACTACGTGGTGGATCTTCACTGTAGCAACTGATCCACTGGCCATCAAGTTATCGCATCTGCTTATACACGATAAATCAATCTCCGAGCATGCTTCCACCGATACTGGTACTTCCACCAGGATGAGAAGAGTAGTCAGTGTCGACGGGAAAGAGGCTGTGGTAATTCAGTTAATTTCAGCCACAATATTCGCATAGCTGAAGTAGATCAACAGTACCATTTAGTGTGGACAAGGTCTGAGACTTCTTAATACAAGCTACAGCTACACCAGTCCCAGGAAAAGAGGTTTCACTGGTCAGTAATAGCACTACTTCCCTTCCATCTTAGTTACTCTTTGAAAAAGTTCCATGCATCCAGTTCTATAGGGTTTTTTTAATACAACTGGAATCAAGGTTTGAGCTGGATGTCCCTTTTAATGGGAGTTAGATCAAATGTTTTCTACTTTTCTGTAGGTCACATTTCAAAAATGTGAAGTTCCTACATCAGATTTTTCATGTACCCATTATATTGAACGCAGGAGATCTAAGGTACTATATGAACCAATCATCTCCTTCTTGTGTTAACAATTGTGTCTTGTCTTGAAAAGGACAACTACTTGAATAACTTTTGTTTGAGAGTATAAAACTTTGAGGCAATTAAGGTCGCTACACACAATATCCCTGATGCCCACAAAAATAAAAAAATGATAAGCCAGGATATCTAACTTCAACTACTCCTTTCAGAGAAGAACACCTTTCCATTACTGGACACAGCAGGCCACAAAAACCATCTTTAACTCTGTTCCCCAAACAACTTACACTACTTTCTAGATTACTTCCTTTTCTACAGAGCGATCTGTGGATGTTTGGCACATGGTAGGGAGATGACAATTTAGTAAAGAAGTCTTTCAGAAGAGTTCTTCTTAAAGGCTGGTATCTTTAAGAAAGCAGAAAATGATGATGCACAGCATATATTGGGTATGGATGCTGTAGTAATGGTTAGATGCATCCTTTGGATAAAGGAGAAGTTACTGTAAAGTAACTTAATACTTCATTTCCTTGGTTTTGTGAGTTTGACTTAAGTATGGGCTGTGTAGAAACGAATAACTTTACAGTGAAATATGTGCATTAATTTCCTCAAGTTTTGAATATTTTAAATTCTTAAGCAGGGCAAGCTTGGGGGCAGAAGACACGCAGACGTACGGCTGTAGCTGGAGAAGATTTTGGGTATCAACAGCTATGTACAGAACTTACTTTGTTGTAGGACAAAAATCAAAATGTTCAGCACTAATCAGGCTTCCTTGTTCCCACTCAACTAGATTCAGTCACATGGCATATAAACTAAAAGCATGATTATAAGTAAAAAAAAGATATTGCCCATGGTTTTCTTTAAACAACAAAATCTAATTGTTGCATCACAGCAATGGAGGAGACACCTTTCTATCAGGTTTTGGATAGTCAATTTTTTAAAAAAAGAAAAGATACCAGTCAACAAAGACAAGTAGAACTTCCCTGGACAAGTTATATCTAGAGCCTGAACTGAAGACTATCTGTGAAAAAATGTGCTAGGAGAAACCTAACAAAAACTACAGAAAAATCTGGGAGCATAAAAACTAACCTAGTCAGGCATTTCATGTTAATTGGTCACATACTTGGAAATGGAAACATTTATGCCCCATGTCAAGATCATTTCAGAACATAACCCTAACTACTGAGTTGGTATCGGGTACTACCTCCTAATCATTTTTGGAGCACTTCTCTTAAGTGACCTTAAAACAATATTATTTATGTTACAACATAGCTTTTTGTAAGTGATAATACATTAAAGACCAAATATAACACACTTTTAGTGGTAAAATGAGAGATTTTCATCTAATTTTTCATTACTGTTTGAATATCATTGTTCTCAGCTGAACAGTTCTTGAACTCAGTGGGAGCATTCTATCCAGTGCTGTTTTAATCCCCCCTCTTGGAAAATAGGTGTCTTATCTATATCAGGCTCAAGGGGCCTTCCCCATGCATATGCAGTTATTTGCAAAGATTTCTTGTTGGAGGCTTTGTGTAAGAATAAAACAAATCTCATATCTGGTGTACACTGGAGGCTTTTTGCGTTGAAATAGCTACAGCATTGCACGGTCAGTTATTGGTGCCCCATTTTGCACCAATATAGTAAGTAACAACATTATGTGAGATTGCACCAGTGTAATTATACCCCATTAACTATGTTTACCTAGATGCAAGACGAACCTAAAACTGTATTTAAATCCACCTTCAGTGTTTTGCCTGTGAAATTCCATTTTGCTTTACTGAATGTGACAAGAAACATTAAATTCCAATAAAAGTTGTAACACGGAAGTAAACTACATTGTGCAAATGAGTAACACAGAAGTCATTCTATACAAAACAGTGAAGAGAAGTTACTTTATTGGAACGTGTGTGCTGCCATCTTAAATTTGTGTTCACTTATGAGCTACAGTAACATTTTGAAGCTTCAGGGGATAGCCGAGTTAGACTTAGATTTAGGATAAACTTAAAAAACAACAAAGGGTCTGGTAGCACTTTATAGACTACCAAAACATGTAGATAGTATCATGAGCTTTTGTGGGCACAGCTCACTTCTTCAGATAACTGGAGTTTTGTTATCTCCTTTGTGCAATCTCCCTCCTCTGCACTTTTCAGAAACACTTAGAAAAAAATGTAAGTAAATTTTGATATTCAGAATAAGCAGCAAGTCAGTCCATTGACCAGAAAGCAATTTGATACCACTTACTAGAGTATGGAATGCAAACCCATCAGTACTTGCTATTCATGGATGGGAATGGGAAAAATGCCTAGAACACTGCTTAATGTTTCACAAATTTAGATTTTCAGAAAAATGTTAAATTACTACATCAATAGAGACTTTCATTTTTGTTATAAACCCTAATGAAAATACTACTTTTTACCTGTAGTCACTGTAAAATATATATCCCTCAAACGCCTGTACCCAGGAAGAAAATAACAATTCTGAAAAACTGAGTTTTGCATAAGACTTTAAATGTACATTTTATAAATTACATCCCTGTCAATACATTCACTGAATATAAGAGTTGTCTAGGGAAAGCAAATAGATGCTCTAATATTAAGCCTCTTCTTCCCCCCCAAAACAACACACTTTTGGAGCAGGCCAAAAGTAAAAAAAAAAAGGCTGAAATTTAGAGTCTGAAAGTAGGTACACGCACATTCAACGGGGAAAACATTCTTAGGAATAGTAGGTCTGAGAAGCGGGGGGATGAGAAAAATACTACAGACAATTAAAAAACACTAAATGAGCATATCGGAAGTACTGTGAAGCCTCCTATGGAAAAGGGAAGCTGCTCACAAATATGCTTGAAGAAGAATGCAAATATGTCCAGGAAACACAACAAAAGTCTCCAAAAACTCTAGGGACCAGAGAAAATGTAAACTACTGAACTTGTCATTTTGAGTCATCACAATATGCAATATTGCGCAAGTTTTTTTCTGTAAAATGTGTAGTTCTCATGACCAAAGGAAGCAGTATGGGGCAACAGGCAACTCCCTCGGAGCCGATGCACCACGGGCTGGCTTTTAAGCCAGCTCCCCACACATAATGGAAGCTGTGTGTAATCATGAACGTTAACTGATGAGCCTTGACATGATCAAAGGAACTGGAGGGAATATATACCCCAAGTTATGGGTAAGGGCAATGAGCTGAAATTGAAGCAAGGGAGGCTTAAGGTTGGTGTCACGGGGCCCTGACACCGACCACCCCGGTCATAACCCTCCGCCCCGCTTGCTGCCCCAGTCTCCTCTGATTCCGCTGAGCTGAGGATTGCTGAACCTCCCTCTGGTCGCTCTGACAATCACCCGAGCGGGGAGGTAAGGGGGGTCCGGGCCCTCCCTCTCTCCAGACCCCAGCCCAGGGCCCTAAGGCGGGGGAGAATTACCCCTCTCCCCTCACCTGGCTGATGGGGCAAGGTGCCTCAACGCATCAGCCCGCAGGCTCCTGCCTGCACCCGCCCTGGGCTGCTTCCTCACCCTCCCGCTCACTGGCGGGTCTGTCCCGGTGCTTCTTCGAGGCTCTCAGCCCCTTCATCCGCCTTCCTCCGCAGTCCTACGGCTCCTGCCGGTTTTATCCCGGGGAGGGTGCTGCCCCTCCTCTCCAGGACGCCTGCGCTGGCTTCCCACAAGCAACTCCTCCCCTTTTCCTCCAGCTGCCCCCGCCCCCTCTTAGTGTTCTCCTCCCGGCCAGCGTCGCTGGGTATCGGGGCTGCTGGTGGGGGGTCGGCGGGGGCACCGGCCCTGAAGCTGCCGGGGTGGCGTATCTCCGCTGTTGCCACTATCTCCCCCACTGCAGGAGAAGCCTCCTCCCCGGCAGCCGGGGAACCGACGGTTAAGCCTCCTATTGGGCGGCGCGTCTCTGCCGGCCCCCCCCCCCCCAGCAGCTTCCCTCGTGGCTGGGAAAGCTGCTCCGCGTCCCCCTGGCCCTCTGGGGGTGGGGGGGTGCGGTTAGTGCAGGGTTGCGCCACCCCGTCACAGTTGGATCTTCGGAAAAACTTCTGAACTACTAGGGTGGTTAAACACTGGAATAAATTTCCTAGGGAGGGTGTGGAATCTCCATCCTTGGATGGAATATTTAAGAGCAGATTAGACAAAAAAAATCTTTTGGGGATAATCTAGATGCTTGGTCCTGTGGTGAGGGTAGGGCACTGGACTTGATGACCTCTCGAGGTTTCTTCCACTTCTAGCATTCCATGATTCTATTGTTTCAGAAGGGTAGCTGTGCTAGTCTGTAACTGAAAAAACTTTAAAAAAAAATGGTCTTGCAGCACCTTAGAAACTAACAAAAAATGTATATGGTGTCATGAGCTATGATTCTATCGTAAGTGCTCCTTTTTATGACACATGGGGGCAAAGTGCCCTTTCCCAAGCAGCATTGAGGAAGCACTCCATTAGCCTGTGAGGCAAAAAGGTTCCACGCCAGCATTCCCTATTAAGCAAAAATGACATTGATAATGGAATCATGACTTTCCCATTTATAGTTCACAGAAAAGTGTTTGCTCAGGCAGCCCAGTAGGGAATTTTTTAACCCCTGGTAAGTACGTTCTGGATAAAGCGGTGTGATGTTTGATGCACCAGTCCCTGTGTGTGACTGACTTAAGGCACAAAGAGAGGGCTCTTCTTAAAATGCTATTGTATTGTCCAACATTAAGTGAATATGTTTAGACTGGACAAGTAGGAGGAAGGTACTGTAGGCCTGATGGACCATCTTGGATTCGTGTAAGTCGATGTGCATTCTAGACCCCAAGAAAATCCTGCCAACCTGTACCACATGATTACCTATGAGCAAGCCCCATCTGTTCCTATTCCTCCTTCTCCTCCAGGTATGCAGCACCCATGCTGTGAGATCCATGCTATGGGGAGCTGAGTGCTGGATGCACAAACTGACTGTGATACGGAGAAGAAAGATCAGTATTAAGAGAAAGGGACAGGGGACGCTGAATTGATAACATTAGAAAGTCAGAGAACCAGCATGGTCTTGGCCACTCTAGAGCAGGGGTGGCCAACCCATTCTAGAGGAAGAGACACAACAGCAGTGAAGAAAGCATGAAGAGCTGGGGCAAAGTTGTTGAGCCAAAAAAACCAAACACACACAAAAACAAAATCAAAAAACAAAACAAACAAACAAACCCCACACCCACCATGCAGGGGAAAAATAGGTGCTGGTACATCTGTCCCAAGGCACGGCTTTTTTTTTGGGGGGGGGGGGGGGGGGGTAGGCGGTGGCCTCAACAACATTGCCCCGGCTCTTCACGCTGTCTCCACTGCTATTGTGGTTCACAAAAAAAGCACTGGGAAGGGGTGAGAGGTGCAAGCTCTGGGAGGGAATTTGGGCACAGGAGGAAGTAGAGAAGAGGATGCTGGCTCATGGAGGAGGCTCCCGGCTGGAGAGTGTTGAGGTCAGGTGGAGGGTTGGGGTGCTGAGCAAGCTGCAGGCTTGAGTGTGTGAGGGTACAGGAGTTTGGGCTGGGGTGCATGAGGGTCTCAGGACACAGATTTGCAGTGTGTGGATGGTACAGGAGTGTTGTGGCAGAAGACTGGGGATGTGGGGGTGCAGGAGTTTGAGGATGTGAGAGGCTTAGGACAGGGGGTTCCAGTGTACAACAGGCTCAGGTTTGGGGTCGAGTGGGGGGGGGGGGGATTCAGGAGTGATATGATGCTGTGGCCAGATGGGGTCTTGTTTGCCAGGCTTCATTTTTAAATACAGGCAGTCCGCGACTTACGCGGATCTGACTTATGTCGGATCCTCACTTACGAACGGGGCTTTCTCGCGCTGGAGTTCACAGGCAGCGGTCAGCCACCTCGAGCTCCGGGGCGAGAAAAGCTGCTCCCGGTGCCCCTGGTCGGCTGGGGACCGTCTCCAGCAGACCAGGGGCATCGGGAGCAAACCCGCAGCAGCGGCGGGTTCCCGCGCTTCTGAGGCTTTGCCAGAGACCCTCATGCACCCCAGCCCAAACTCCTGTACCCTCACACACTCAAGCCTGCAGCTTGCTCAGCACCCCAACCCTCCACCTGACCTCAACACTCTCCAGCCGGGAGCCTCCTCCCTGAGCCAGCATCCTCTTCTCCACTTTCTCCTGTGCCCAAATTCCCTCCCAGAGCTTGCACCTCTCACCCCTTCCCAGTGCTTTTCTATCTTGCTCTGGCAAAGCCTCAGAAGTGCGGGAACCTGCCGCTGCTACGGGTTTGCTCGCAGTGCCCCTGGTCTGGTGGGGACCGTCTCCAGCAAACCAGGGGCACCAGGAGCAAAGCGGTCCAGCGCCAGAGCAAAGCCTCAGAGGCGAGGCACCCCCTGCCGCTTTGCTCCGTGTCCCTGGTCTGCTGGGGGGGGCGCGCGCAGCTAGTGTGCCCCCCCCCAGCAGACCAGGCTTTTGTTGTGGACCCTGGGGCAGAGCAGCTGGGGCACTGCCGGTTGGTCCCGCAGCGCCGCTCTGGGCACTACTGGACCAACCTGGCAGCACCCCAACTGCTCTGCCCCAGGCGTCCTGATTCAGCCGCTGCTGGTCAGTTTCAGCAGCGGCTGAATCAGGACTCCTGGGGCAGAGCAGATGGGGTGCTGCTGCGTTGGTCCAGTAGCGCCGAGGAGCAGTGCTACTGGAGCAACCCAGCAGCACCCCAGCTGCTCTGCCCCAGACGTCCCCAAGTCAGCCGTTGCTGAAACTGACCAGCGCTGACTACAGGAAGCCCGAGGCAGAGTTGCTCTGCCCCGGGCTTCCTGGAATCAGCTGCTGATCAGTTTCAGCAGCAGCTGACTTGGGGTTCTTAAGTTGAATCTGTATGTAAGTCAGAACTGGCGTCCAGATTCAGCCACTGTTGAAACTGATCGGTTTCAGCAGCGGCTGAATCTGGACGCCAGTTCCGACTTACATACAGATTCAACTTAAGAACAAACCTACAGTCCCTATCTTGTACGTAACCAAGGGACTGCCTGTAAAATATTACGTCAAACACAAAATGTTTCAGCGTTATCTTTATGAGAGGGGCAGGGAACTGTTTTGAGTCAGGGGTCACTGACCCACAGAAAAAAGTCAGTCGGGGCCACACGAGTGAGATGCAAAAAACACCCCACCCCACACACACTGCTCCAATGTGGTCCCAACTATGCTGGTAGGGGTAGGGGCAGGGTGCTCATGGGGGGAGGGCGGGTCTGGTCAGGAGGAGGGCACAGAGACAGCTGGGGCCAGTACCTGGGGATCCTGGGTCTCAGGAAGTGCACTGGATGCTCTTCCCCTCCCCTTCTCCAGGGACCGCCCCCACTCTAACCCAATTCAGTATCAAACTCCAGGATGGGATCTGCTGCCACAATGACAGTGCTGAAAGATGCCCCAGCATCAAGGGGGCCTTCATTGCGGGGGTTGACCTCAACTCCATAATCAACAAGCCAGCTGGTCTGAGCTGTAGTGCCAATGTAGGTAACAACTCAATGGGTGCTCTGGGGCAGGCTCCCCCAGCCCCAGCTCCATGGTGCTGCCTGCCACCCCTTCACACTGCTGCTGGAGGGGAGGCTGCAATGAAGCTGCCTCTGTCCTTGGCGCGCCCGAGCCCCCCACAGACAGAGGCTACACTCCACCTCTCATGAAGAGCCTGAGCCATGGGACACAGAGCACCCTCTGTCCATGGGGGGCCCTTCCCTGGGGGGGGGGGGGTGAGATCCCCACAGACAGGGGAGGTGAAGCAGGCTCATTGTGGACAGAGGCTGCTCCGTGGGATGTGGCGCAACAGCCTCCCCTCCCCCCGCTGCTGCCACTGATAGAGGCAGCAGTGTGGGAGGAGCAGGTGGCATCACAGAGCCAGTGCTGGGAGGAATCAACTTTTAAGCACTCCTGCCCTCCACCTTACTGACTCTGATACAGAGGCAGCGGGAGGGGGGCCAGGGAAATGAATGTAGTTTCCAAGATTAGCCAATAAGCCTAGTCTTCTGGGTTAGTCTTCTTGGTTAATCATACAGATGAGTACACACTGACATCCTTAGTCATGGGATATGTTTCCTGACTCTTTTCAGTGTGGAACCAACATAACAATGGATGTAGGTGAGTGGATAAACACTAGTCATTATTCCTAGTCCTGTCATTCCATTTAATGGTTTAGTTCAGTGGTTCCCAAACTTTTCGGCATCTACCTCTCCCCACCCCCCCACCCCAAAATAGCAGCAAAACTATTTTGGGGGAGGAGGGGGGTGGGTCACCTCGCTCCCCCCCTGGAATTTCTTCATGCTCCACAGTTTGGGAACCCATGGGTCTAGATGTTCTTCAGGAAACCACAGCTGGAATGCATGCACAATAGCTGAAGCACAAAGTATGTAAAATATACAATACCAATTCACAAGTGTGCTTTCACTTGTATTGCAGAGGAAGTTAGCAATTCACATTAAAAGAAGGAAATACTACTGGTTGGCTCTGTAAAATACAGTGCTCCATGCACAAATGAAATATGGTAAGTATGAACCTTACTAGATGCATCCACATGAAAGCTATAAAAATAATCATTTTCCATTATAAAAAACTCTGAAATATTATTGTTTTAAAAAAATAAATATAAGGCCATCATATCATTGGTATATGGCTTATATTGACACTTGATTTTTTTTTCCACCTGATGTTGCAGATGACCATTTTTTTTCCAGATGGCAATATGAAATAAACTTTATGCTGGGTATTGTTTCTGTTGGGAGAAGTCTTTCCTGGCCATACTTAGTACTGTTTTTTCTCAGGAAGCTGAGAAATGTTATAATACAGTGATTAATACTGGCTGGGGAGCTGCTATTTCCTTGCCAATAAAGGGCAGAGTCTTTTTAAAAAAATATCTATTCATTTTTACCCTCCCTTTTGTTCCTTTCCCCACTCCTGATCACACATTATGAAGAGTGTGTTATTTAAAGGGACATCTAACTCTAATGTGTAATAAATGCATACAATTGCTTTTCTAGCCTGCCTT
Source organism: Pelodiscus sinensis (assembly GCF_052426305.1). Classification (NCBI taxonomy): domain Eukaryota; kingdom Metazoa; phylum Chordata; order Testudines; family Trionychidae; genus Pelodiscus; species Pelodiscus sinensis. Next base: position 220,931,182 of record NC_143052.1, read on the forward strand.
GAAGATGCTGTGATTTTTAGAAATAGAAATTCCTTTATTAATGCACAACATTCCAAATACTAAACACTCAACAAATAAAGCTAAGGCTTTAAATACATATGTATTAATTACAGCACTCATTTTAGTGATAACAGAAGAACAGATGTTTGAATGTCAGGAAACTAGAAGGTTATAGTTCAAAACAAACATGTCAGAAAATCTCAAGTGCCTAAGACTAATTTCTTTTTTTGAGATGACAAAAATACATTAGAAGACTTCACTTAGGATGAAATATTCCCTCTCAAGTCACATGTCTCAAACAGCATGTCTTATATACCCAGACCTTGCCAAAACAACTCTTGGCAGGAAGAGCAATATTTGTGAAATGTCAAGTTATAGGATCTTGCCCTAGAATGGAAAATTACTTACAACTTCAACTACGAAGTCATCACTGTGCTGCCCTAATACTGCTGCTATGAGTGTTTCAATACACTGACACACACAGACATGTCTTTTGGATTTAAAGCCTTTATAAAATACCAGGATTGCTTTCTTACTTGACTGACTGATGCAATGGAATAATCCAAACACCCCTGCAGGATGCAACTAATCTCCTTTGCATAAATACAAACTCCAAATCCCGAATTGTTCATTGACCACTAATCTAAGCTTTTGTAGTTCAGGTTAGTATTTTCTGCAGTACATGGAAAGAACTCTGAAAAATGATGCTATCTGATCTCAGACTAGAGAAGGAAGGTACAAGTTATTGCTTATGCCCTCATGCGAGATCCCTCCAAGTAAGGAAGCCATGATTTGTAGAGTTGAAAATCAACTGGCATCAGAAGCGATGAAAATCCGTGTGTTTTGTTTAAGGTAACAGATTACACATCTAATGAGTCATCAACATCTACTTGCAATAAACTACTGGCATCTTGATTACTGGCAAGAGTATAGAAATTTAGGGATGTGAGTGAGTAGTCATCTCAGCTACCATCTCAGCCCTCCTACCCCCATTGAGGGGAGGTGGGAAATGGTGAGCGTGGGGAGCCAGCTTTTAAGATGGCATCTGTGGAGCCGTCTGCCACACCACCTCCCTCACTGCTGCTTCCCACAGAGATAGCAGCGCAATCTGTGGGGAGAGGAAGCGGGAGCTGGTACTCACAGGGACTTGGCTTAAAAGTCAACTCCCTACAAATACTGGGTCCCACAGGACTGCCTCCTCACACCCATGCTGCTGTCTCTGAATCAGAGGCAGTAGTGTGGGGGAGGGGTGACAGTGGGAGTTGGAATACATGAGAAGTCGGCTTTGAAGCCAGTCCCCCCTTCATATACTCGCTCCCATCAAGCCAACTTCCCCCCCTCCCAGATACAGTGAATGGGGGAGGAGGGAGTCGGTGCTCAGCAGAGCCAGCTTAAAAGTCCCCTGAGCACTAGCTCCTGCCCCTCCTCCCACACATGAAAATGTGTATCTTGAAAATTTCAGCTGATATACCTTTGCACAACACATTATAATATCCCTAAAATGTACACATGTACTCAAATGATTAACAGCAGTAAAACAGATTTTTATATGCACTTTTATTTACATTAATTCAACCTTTCACAAAGCAAGAGTTCAAATTTAAAGCTCCTCAGCATTACCCAAGTTACAGTTTTAAATCTCTCCCTTTCTGTTGGAAATGAATAATTTCTCTCTCTTTACAGCTCTTGGTTTGTTTTTTCATCTGGCACACATACAACAGCTAAATCATTTTTGCACATTTTGACCTTAAAACTAGCTACATGATCATGTATTTCACTGACACTCTATCACTAGTGCTATCATTGGTACGATCAGTTTAACTGTGAATTCATACCAATCTCATTAAAGCCAAGCAGTGTCACTGTGCAAATTTTTTTGACCAACAGTGCCGAATACAAAAACTGAGAATTTTGATTCCTGATTTAAAATTTAAATAGCTTTTTCCCCCTATTCTCTCTGTCAAAAAACAGACTTGCCCATATTATGGTACTACTAATGAACACTGCATCACGAGGTTTTCTTTTAACATGTACCTGCACTCCCCCTAATTTGCATTTTAGAAAGAAACTATGCACCTTGTCCAGCAGCATAATCACATACTTCAAGGGAAATGTGGCGTAGTTACTGGAATATTTTAGAATGGTGCTGCTGATGGAAGGTCATATAAATCACTGAACTACAAGCATCATTCAGAACTGTCAAAGGCGGCAATTTTGGTCTGCAGAGGCTTTTCCAGCTTCCACAAACTATTTTTTGAAGAGGTGGGTGCTCACTGATATAGCAACTGAAGCCAAAACCAGTGCTTCAAGAAGGACCTTGAGTCATTGCTCCAAGTAAGATTGTATTAATATTACCACCCATCCCATCTCCTAGTTCCTCAGGACCAGACTGGTAGGGGCTCACAGACCAATAGTAAATCCCATGGAGATCGCTTTTACTGATATTTTTGTCAAAGATGGGGGAGGGCAGAATAAGGAGTAGAGGATGAAGCTGTACTATGGGATTCTGTTAACTGGCATCAGCAGCGACACCATGAGTACTCTGTGACTGAAGCACTCATGTGGAAAAACGGCACCAAGCTCCCTCCTCTGGCCCTGCCTTCCATCACATGCCCAGATCCATGTTTAGCAGCACCCTTCCCACACCATCGCCCCCCACAAGAGCTTCCAAAGCACCACAAATCAGCTGATTTATGACACCGGAAGCCCAAGGAAGGAGGTGGAGGAGTTGGAATGGGGCTCATGTGGGAGAAAAAGAGGGGAAAGAGATGGGGCAGGGGTGCAGCAGGGACGGGGCTAGAACCAGCGGCTGGGACTTGCTGCCAAAATCTAGAATCCCAGGTGGCAGCATAAGGTCTGGCGCATAGGAGCTGGAACGGGGGTCTGGCAGCGGGTCCCCCATGCCAGGCACAAATTCTGAGGATGCCTATGGCACCCACTTGCAGTCTGCACTGGCCTCCCCTGGTTTAGAATCTTCTCTAGTTCAGCATGGGTCAAGCCCCCAGGGTGCCAGACTAGAGATGTTCAACCTCAGCTGAATAGTAACAAACATGGATTATGAGCTTCTGTGCAGAGCAACAGATTCAATGTGAAGAGAGGATGTTTTCTCCAGAACTTAAGGCAGTTAGAATCCCCAAGTCCATCCAGCAGAAGCTGCTCACACGAAGAATGACAGGAAATGCAAATTATCCACTATCCTTAGAGTGGGAAACTGCAGAAAATCTGTGTATGTTTTCATTTATGTCACTAAGAATAGCATAGGAGGAGAATTTTTGAAGGAGGATTTCAAAAACAGATCACCTTCAATGGGACGCTAGGGAGTAAAATTAGACACGTGAACTTGTTCTATTGCTAGTAGGTCTTTCCTCTCCTAGAGAGATCAAGTTGAAATCTCACACTTGCATTTCCCTGCCAAGAGGCTATGCAACAACATGTAAATCAAACTTTAAAAAAATCATATGGCAAAGCCAAAAGGTTACTGTTACTTGAATTGGCGCAGTCTTCTGGAGAACAGGTAGGATATAGCATGCTCTATATTAACATTTGTACATTTTTCCATTTTTTAGAAAGATAAAAAGGAAGTGGTTTCCACTCTACTGTGAGTCTATTTTAAATTTCCTGTTAACTTTTATTTGTTTTCAAACAAACAGAGGAGCTTGTATAGTATACTATTGTATAGTACATTGATTCACTGTTTCCAGTCTAACAAATTGATTCCATGTTACATTTGAGAAGCAAGATGTCATGGTAAAATGTTTGACAATTATTATATACTGCAGCATTTTAATTTTCTAGTTTGTAGATTTTAATCCAACACAGCACATTCCTGCACCCACGCTATGCAGTTACAGTAGAAGTTTCATCAGCCAAGCAAGGCTGCAGACAAAAAATATTTAATGGAGACAAAAGCTCTACAGAAATGCCAACAAGCTAAAGGGAAGGAATGCATGATAAAAAAAGAATGTGACCAGAGATAACTGGTTGAGGGCAAAATGAGCTTTGTGCAGTTTCACTCAAAAGTTAAAATGCTGATCACTACTGTACATTGCTGGTCAAAATAGATACTTTTTTTTAAAGCAACTAAAATACTTCTGTTGAACAACAGATCACTGTCAAAGCTGTTCTCCGGGGCAGAAAAAATTTAACCTTGTGGCAATTTTTGAAAAATACTTTCAATGCAGAGGGCCTTTTTATTCAATAAAAAAAGTCTAAATTTAGTATGTAGAGAAAGGTTTTAATAAGGTCACTTATTGATGTACAGATAAGAGAAGTACCTCACCCTTAATGGAATGCTCAGCATTTCCCCTCTATTTATGCTTGTGCAACATACCACGACACAAAGAAGCAGGGGACATGTTTTTCCCAGCATCAAACACAAATTTCTAGGAGGGAAGTGTAGAAATAGTAAGATAAAAGTAAACTGTTATTGTACTGTGTAAACCTCACTTCTCTCCTTCATCCTTGATCAATGTCACATCTGTCAGACTGTAAATGTGGGGCAGAGCCTGGGCCAGCGTTTAACAGGTCTGTAACCAACATGTTACGAAACTATACTTTCTAAATGTCTGCACCTTTAGAAGTGTTCCTCAGTCATGTTTTCCTAATTATATACATATCAATGATCCAGTGAAACATATTACAATTTTTTCTTCCCTCCCAAATCACAATCACAGTTGGACAATCAAGCAACATACATGTGGCCCTAAGAAACAAAATAGGATTATTTAAGGAGCAACAACTTGAAAAAACTTTTAAACAATTCAAAGAGTTAAATTTCTAGCTCCCCCCGTCAATATTTCAGCTTATATAAAACAAAGTAAAAAAACAAACAAACAGTGCTTTTTAAAAATTAAATAAAAGATGTTTCTTCCAACCCTGAAACAACTGACTTGACTAATATTGCACAGGACTTCTCTGACCTTGGAGAGGCAAGGTCAAAGGACACTTTCTGTCCCTGGGCAGCATTCAACTGCCTTTCCCAGTGACACCCTACATCCTCTTTCAGCAAAACACTGCCCAAGTCATACCTCTCCACTTCTGGAACAAGTGAAATGGTCCTGGAAACTATATCCCCCCCTTTCACTACATGATCCTGATTGATTTCAGGAGCAGGTCTATATCATACACTGAATGTGAGAGGAGATCTGTGGAAAAGTATGAGATCACATAATTAAAGATTATATCATATTGCTTTTAAGCATACATGATGTGTAGACAGCCTTAATTCTAGCATTTCCTAACTTCTAAATAAAATCTCAACTGAAAAAAAAAAAAATATCGCGTAGCATCACACTGATACCTACACAGGTCCTCAACAACATCTGAATGTTTAAATTTTCCACACAGACTTTTGCTATTCCAACTCATAGCATTGGTTGGTTGGCATCCACTATGACAGGTGTCCCAAACTGTAGGGTGTGCCCCTCAGGGAAGCCTGAGGAAGGTGTGAGGGGAGCTTGCAGTGGGGCCAGAGACCTCCCCCTTCCACTTCCTGCTCTGACCCCAGCCCAGCCCCAGTCTATGCCCTGCTATGCACCCAGCCCTGCTCTGCCCTCATTTCCTGTCCCTGCCACCAGGACAATTCTGCCCCAACTCCTTCCCCATCCCCATTTCTGCCCCCAGCTCTGCCATTTTCCCATCTGCTGAGGAAGTCTTAGTGTCCATTACTGTTAAGAAGCACACCAGGAGAAGATTGGGCACCACTGCGCTATGCAGTCCAGCACTACAGGGAGATGAAATATACACTTCGACAATTGGTTTTCAGTGATATTTGCTGGCAGCAGAACACAGATAAGATTCATGAATCTTAAGTGCCACTCCAGCCTTTGGAGGGAATGTATCTGACGGACACAAACTCTTCTATCCATTTCATTCAAACATGACCTCTTCTACCCTATGCCTTTCAACATGTTCCTAGCTCTTCATCTCAGTGCCATTCTCCTCACATAGCCTGTTCCAAAATACTCCTCAGGCTTCCCACCCTAGTTCCAGTCTCACTGTACAACAAGTCTTTGTCTCATCCCCAGATTCCTCCTCCCACAATTGTTCTCCAGATATTCCTAGCCCTTATCCATCCCTTAGCTCCTTGCCCTATCATTCCCAGCTTCCCCTCTCATCTGTTTTCCCCTGCCTCCAAGTCCCAGGCCCCATTTCCCATGTTCTCCATCCTCACCAGCTCTCAATCCTGGTCTTTTCCCGTAGGTTCCTTGCACAATCTGTTTCCCAGTCCTGGTCTCCTTTCCCAACCAATCCCAGTCACTCCTAACCAATTCTCGGTCCTAATCTACTGCCTCTCCACTTCTCCCACATCCAGCTCTTGTGCCCTGTGCATTCAGAACAGACAGCTTCCTCTTGTTCACTCCCTGGGCCTAGCAGAAGTGTACTGGGTTTACAAGAGAGTCAGCCTCCCTGCTTTCAGTTGTGGTGCTTACCCTGGCCCACACCAGCAACTGAATCCTGTTCAGCCTGGGAGGGAGTTATGCTCAGTATGGACAGAACCTGCAGAGAATTTAGCTGTGAAGTTCCAGCAAGTCACCATCAAGCGTGTGTGGAATGCAATTATTCTAACTTGGGCCAAGATTATTCTGATTTTTACAGAGATGGAGAAAAGCAAATCCCTGACAGAGTTAACACCACCTCCCTCCCAAATCTCTGCTTCTAAGTATGGAGGTGCTATAGTTTCTGAAAGAAAAGGTTATCAGAATTTATTATGGATTTAAGGGTTTTTTTCCTAGCCTTATTCTCAGAAATGCTTGAAACACATGGCTGGAAAGCTGAAAAAAACTGTGGCTAAGGCAGACACCTGGCTTAGAAAACGTTAGACCCAAAGATTACGTTTTGGCAAAGTTATATGTTATTGGGTTGTGGGAAGTGTCGGGTAATCTTAATAAAAGGTGGTGGTACCACCTCTATCTTAAGAAAGTACAGTTATACCAATGCAATCTAATTTTCCTCAAATTACCAATTATACTATGTGCTACCCTATCACCTTGAATGGAATTATATGGGTAACTGAGTACTTAATTTGGGGAGAACGCAGGCGCTAAGTAACACTGCAAACAAGTAAGTTCATTTTCTTGATGCATAAAGCAGGAGAGTGCCCAATTTACTTTTACAGAGCTATGTTAGTTTTGCAGGATTTACGCCAGGGGTGGGCAAGATACCTCTGCCTGCCATGCCACCAGATTCCCCCTGCTGGGATGCTCAGGCATTCAGCAGCCACTGATTTAAGCACCAAGCTACTCCATATGTGCCTCTTCTCTGGAGGAAGGGAGGCAGAGGCTGTATGTGATCTCCTCTCCACCAGGCCAATCCTCAACTCCTATTGGCCGGAAACCACCAGCCAATAGAAACTGTCCCCAGCCAATCTCTCCGCTCTTATTGGCTGGAAACAACCGGCCAATAGGAGCTGAAAGACTGGTGTGGGGGAGGAGGGCAGCACAAGCCTCTCCCGCCTCCCAGAGCTGAGAGCCACATGGAGGGAGCAGCCTGCAGTTTTAAGTGGTCTGGGGCTGCAGCAGGCAGGGAGCCCAGCCTGCCTTGGGAGTGTTGCAGGGCTGCTGGCCAGGAGATGCTTAGGTAAGCACCTCCCCCCCTAGAGCTGCCTCTGGTACCCATGCCCTTCCTGAACCCCAACTCCCTCCCTCCAGGTCACCATTCAAACCCTCTGCCCCAGGTCACAACTCCCTCCCAAACCTTGTACCCTCTACTACATCCCTCCCTCAAGCCAGAATCCTCTCCTGCACTTAGACCCTCCCTCCTGTACTCTGCACCTGAATCCCCTGACCCAAGTCACTACCCCTCCTTCACCCAAACTCCCCTCAGACCTCACACTGTGTCCTGCACCCCAGTCCCTTACCCTGTGTGCTCTTCTGTACCCAGCCTCCATCCTAAACCTCACACCTCCCCCACAGAAAAGTGTAGCCCTTGATCACTTTCCAAAACCTTGTAGCGCCCCCCCCCTCCAAAAATTATTGTCCACCCCTGATTTGCACATTGGCAAAAAATAAACCAAATCACTAAGTAGCCAGATACAACAGAAGCAATTAGTGACAGATGAACATTGTTTTAAACATTGTTTTAAACATTTTCAAACATTGTTTTAAAAAATAAAAACCACCCTTTTAAATTATTTAAGAACTTGAATGTTTAAAAGCACTGCTGTTCAGTTAAGAAAGTTTTGTTTTTACTTACTCATTTTGAGTTTTAAGCCCATCTATACTGATTTAGTTAAGCTAGTGCAAACTTTTATTTAGTCATATTTATATCAACTTAAAACTGGTTGTATTGGTTAGCTTGTCCTGTAAATTTACCAGCACAATCTAAACAGATATAAACTGGACTTAATTAAAGAGCATCCACGCAGAGTTTTGCAATGATTTAATAAAGCCAAAGTTTTAAACTACTGCAACTGTGTGTCTCTGTAGGTCAGAGACTTGGCTTTTCCCCTGAAAACAAGCATTGTAATATTACTGATAATGTTATGTTACAGTAAACCTTAACTAGCTCTGGACCAAGCAAATTAAGTTAATTAATCAAACATTATTTTAGTAGGCAAACTGAAAGTAATAATGCTGGATTTCAAATCAATTTCCAAAGTATCAGTCACAAAGAACAGAAAATAGTCTTAGTTTACTTACCTCTTTTTGGCCTCTTCATATTGCCAGTTTAGTCTTACTTTGTCCACAAGTCTTGTTTTATCATTGAAGCAAAACTGTGTTGGGGCATTGAGGACCAGGAAGAGAGGGAAGGTGGAGAAACACAACATACATTAGTAACAAATACTGTAAAAAGAGCATAAATAAAATGTAGACTCCCCACCAAGCTTACCAAAAACTGTAAATGTTTCAAACAAAAATGTGTCTGCAAGAAATAGCTTGGTTTCTTAAGATACAAAATTGGATTATTAAAAAAATTACCTAAAAGTGTATTAAGTGTAAAGTTAGCCTTCTCATTAAACAGCCTCCCTGGAAATTAAAATAGTTAGTAACAATTAGTAACAAATAGTTAGTGTCAAGACCTTCCTAAGATAGACCTCAATATGTAAAGAATAGGAGGTATCAAAAGAATGTAATATTCAACTGCTTATTACAGTAGTATTCTTATTTTATTGGAAAATTCAGTGCAGCCACTGGGGTTTTTGCTCCTACATGTTGAAGCATTAGTCAGTATTTTAGTCACTGGAATTCAAGTTCTTTTTCTTGAAATTATCTAGAAATAAACAACAGATTAAATAGTTTTACTGCAATGTGCTACAGCTGCTTCCGGAATCACCAAGCTGCAATTCTTAGTGACATGAAGTTAGCTCTCATTTGCAAACTCTCAGGCAATATGCTCCCTCACAAGCAGCTTCAGTTCCTTTCCCCACCCAGAGACATATAGTTTAATATAACTTCTTTGGGTCCCCATACCCACCAAATCACTGAGCTTCCAGTCCTGTGGCATCCAACATGCTAGCCACATGAGGTTATTTGACCAGTTGAGATGGCAATTCTATATAGCAGTAGCCACTATAGCTTCAGAACTGGCTGGACACCTCAGGTAACACAATATGCCAATTTCCCCCTCACAAACACTAGCTGCTACTAATTCTCCAGATTTTTCCAATTCAGGAGTACACGGATTATCCTTATATGCAATTATATATTTATAGTTTCTAACCTAATCTATACCATACAGTCTTCAAAATATACTGAAGTTTGTTGTCTTAGATGTTACTCAGTGTGCATTCTGAAGCTGAGAACATGGCTATTATCCTTCTGGTAAATTGTGGTTCTGCAATCTGACCCACCATCAGTTTCAACAAATGACTTTCCACTTGCACCACAGGATTCTCACTTTGGATTATGTGAGAAAAGGTTAGAGCAAGTTCAGTTCTCTTAAACTCTACACCAGTGGTCTCCAACCTTTTTACACCCAAGATCACTTTTTAAAATGACAGACCAAGCCAAGATCTACCGCCCCGCCCGTTCCTTGAAGCCCCGCCCTCTCTATTCTCCTCCTCTCCATCACTTGCTATCCCCAATCCTTATACTGCTCCTTTTTTTAAAAGGTTTTTCCAACATTTGGAAGAGGTTTTTCAACATTTGGAAGTGGTGCTCAGCCAGGGTGCACCACGTTCCATGTGGGCTGGTGCAGAGGAGAAGCTGCCTGGCCAGCTGGCTGTGGCCTTCAGCCCAGCGGAGGCTGAACCGCGCTCCAGCTGATCGGGCGGCTTCCTCTCTGCGCCTGCCCACGTGGAGCTTGGTGCACCCTGACTGAGCGCCATGGCCAGCTGGCCGGGAAGCCACTTCTCTGCTCCCGCCCGGCTGCCCTGCGCTCAGCCTGGGAAGCTTGCTCTAGCACAGCTGGAGCTAGACGCAGCCTCCCTGGACTGAGCGCAGGGCAGCCGGGAAGAAAAGTGGCTGCCCGGCCAGCTGGCCATGGTGCTCAGCCAGGGTGCACCAAGCTCCACGTGGGCAGGCGCAGAGGAGAAGCCGCCAATCAGATGGAGCGCAGGGCAGCCTCTTTCAGCTGACAGCCACAGTCAGCTGGCTGGGGTGTTTCAGCCCTCCCGACCTCCCAGCTCCCACCATTCCTCGCAGCTACTCACCTGTGGTGTTGCTCGGTGAGTAGCTGCTCCTCAAATGAGGAAATCTAATGTAAATGTACTGCGCAGGCGCGCAGTTCAGAGGGGGCTCAAGAGCTACTCTTAGAGCCCCTGAGATCTACCGGTAGCTCACGATCTACTGGTTGGTGACCATGGCTCTACACAGACCACAATTATATGTTGTATTTCCCTTTCTACTCAGCTCTGTCAATACTTACTGAAGAATTTTAACTAACCAATAATAGAAATGGGTGAAATGGATGAGAGTGAAAACAGACCAAAGAACAATACATGCTATACAATACTTAAAAAAAAAAAGCTGGCTAACTTAAAGCTCTTGAATCATAACAAGCTCTGTATCTGAAATAACATTCCAATTCTAATTCTATCTAATTCTACCTGTGAATGGGCTCTTACAACTCCACTTCAACTGTCCTCAGAAGCAGATGCTTGCTTTTTGCCCATGAAAAGCTCCTTCAAATGACTGAAGTAACAGTAAAAGGTAATCTCTAACAGGTATACATATGACAGATTAATTTAAATGGGCTGTTTAAGTGTGATGTTCATCTACTTTTTTTTAATGTGTTTTAAAGAAGGGCTTAAAGGAAATGCTAGCAAAAATTGACAGACCAGATCAAGAAGATAGTGGGTTCTTAATAAAATATATTAGAGCCTTAATTTAAATTGTAAATTTCACTTCAACTTAGAGGAAAGAGGTAGAGATCAACTTGGACCTTGAATCGTTTAATCCATATAAAAAGAGACAATAACTGAAGTAAAGAAACATAACAGCTCAGAGGTCTTAAGGCAAATGTCAAACTGGGCACTTAAAACCTTTTTCCCCCCCTCCAGCATGGCTGTAAAAGATTGATGCTTAGTGCAAACAGCTGACAACAATGGCACAACAAAAACAGCAAAACCATAGACTGGGAGGCTTGTGAACATTCCATCATTCAGAATCTACTCTGCCATCTGCACATTGGTCATAGTGAAGGTAAGAATCCTTCAGCTCAGATTGATCAAATGGAGGAACAAATTCTCCTGTAAACACATTTCTCAAAGGCCTTTTGCATGTTTGAGGATCAGAATCACAAAACACAGAACTAGTGAACACTAGCTGCATACACTATTAATCCAAAATGGATCTTTGTTAAAAACAGAAAAAAAAAATCCAATATTTTCTTCTGAGCATCCATTCCATCGCAGCTAAAACATTTTTGAATTAAAATGGAAAACGAACTACATATGTAAGCGACTATTCGAGTAGTCGACTACCCGATAAACTTAGGTTAAGAAGAGGTAACTTTCCTCGTAACTGTAGTTCTTCAAGATGTGTTGCTCATGTCCATTCTGATCAGGTGTACGCGCGCCACGTGCACGGATTCCGGAGCTTTTTTTTTCCCCTTAGCAGTATCCATAGGGCCAGCAGGAAGCCCCCTGGAGTGGCGCTGGTATAGTGGTGCATATATACCCCTGCTGGCCCTCCCACCCCTCAGTTCCTTCTTGCCAGCTCCTTCCGACACGGGGAGGTGGGTGGGATGCAGAATGGACATGAGCAACACATCTCGAAGAACTACAGTTACGAGGTAAGTAACCTCTTCTTCTTCGAGTGCTTGCTCATGTCCATTCTGATTAGGTGAGTCCCTAGCCGTGTCCCCCCTCTGGAGGCGGGGTGGGAAGGTGACTAACTATTATTTTATTATTCTGCAGAACACAGAACTGCCGTCCTGACGGCAGCATCCTCCCTGGCCAGCTGCGTGATTGCATAATGCTCTGCAAAGGTGTGCACCGATGACCAGGTAGCTGCCCTGCAGATCTCCAAGATTGGCACGCAGGCCAGGAACGCCGCCGACGCTGCCTGGGCTCTAGTGGAATGTGCTGTTATGCGTGGCAGTGGTCTACCCGCGCCCTTATAGCACAGTCGAATGCAGGAAGTAATCCACGAGGATATACGCTGCACCGAGACTGGCTGACCACACATCCTTTCCGCCACTGAAATAAACAATTGAGTTGACTTACGAAACTCTCGTGTCCTATCTATATAAAAAGCCAACGCCCTCCTAACGTCCAGGCAGTGCAGAGCCTGTTCCCTGGGTGACGCATGTGGCTTGGGGTAAAACACTGTCAGGTAAATATCTTGGGACATGTGGAAGTGCGAGACCACCTTGGGAAGAAACCCCAGGTGTGGATGCAACCTCACCTTATCTTTAAAAAACACCGTGTAAGGTGGTTCTGAGGTGAGAGCCCTAAGCTCTGACACCTGCCTGGCCGAGGTAATGGCCACGAGGAAAGCTACCTTATAGGACAGATGTATCAAAGAGCATGAAGCCAGGGGCTCGAATAGGGGCTTCATAAGGGCAGTCAGGACCAGGTTAAGGTCCCAAGCCGGTACCGGAGGTCTCTCATATGGCATCATCCTGTCGACTCCCTTTAGAAATCTTTTAACCAAGGGATTGGCAAAGATAGACCTTTGACCCCCCCCCCCCACCCCCGGCGTGGAAGGCTGCTATGGCCACCAAGTACACCCTTAGGGAGGCTGTGGCCAGGCCCTATTTCCGCAGGTGGAGGAGGAATTCCAGGACAGTCGGAACCGCCCCTTCACCTGGAGCGAGCGTCCTGCCCTCCAGCCAGGAAGTAAACCTCTTCCACTTAGCCTCGTAAAGGGCTCTAGTGGACGGCTTTCTGCTTTCTAAGAGGACCTCCTGGACTGCTCTGGAGCAGGCTCGCTCCATCACTGAGAGCCACTGAGGAGCCATGCTGCTAGGTGGAGAGATGGAAGGCTCGGGTGGAGAGCCACCCCGGCCTCGCAGCTCTGAGTGATTAGGTCTGGCACTAGGGGTAGCCTGAGCGGGCCCTCCACAGCCAGATCCAGCAAGGTGGTGAACCAGTACTGTCGAGGCCATACTGGCGCTATCAGGATGATCCGAGCCCTGAACCTCTGCACTCTGAGGAGTGTGTCGTGGATCAGAGGGAACGGGGGGAAGACATAGAGTAAGCCCCTGGGCCAGCTGACCTGCAGTGCATCTCCCTGAGAGCCCAGACCGTGCCCCATGTACGAACAGAACTCCCTGCCACTTGGCGTTGCTCAGAGTTGCAAACAGGTCCAGGCGGGGAAACCCCCACCTTTGGAAGACCTCGTGAAGTACATCTCACCTTAGCACCCACTCGGTGCGCCTGGATCGAACGGCTGAGCCTGTCCACTAGCCCGTTCCTGGTTCCCGGAAGGTGAGATGCCTCCAGGAAAATACCGTGGGCTATACACAGTTCCCATAGATCTAGGGCTTCCCAGCACAGGGGAGAGGAACGCACCCCACCCTGCTTGTTGATATAGAACATGGCCGTAGTGTTGTCTGTCAGCACCGCCACCACTCTGTTCTGTAGGTGGGGAAGGAACGCCCTGCAGGCCAACCTGACCGCCCGCAGCTCCTTGATATTTATATGGAGGTGAGCCTCCTCTATTGACCACGTACCTTGCCTCCTGAGGTTTCCCAGGTGAGCGCCCCATCCCACGTCCGAAGCGTCCGTGACCAGCTGTACTGATGGGGACGGCTTGGTGAATTGGACCCCCGCACACACCGTGCCCTCGTCCTTCCACCAGTCCAGGGAACGAAGAATGTCCTGAGGGATAGTCACTACCGCGTCTAGCGGCGACCTCAAGGGGTTGTGCGCTACCTTGAGCCACCCCTGCAACGGGCGCATGCGTAGCCTGGCGTGTTGGACCACATAAGTGCCCGCCGCCATGTGGCCTAAGAGCCTCAAGCAGGTCCTCGCCGTCGTAGTCGGGAACTCCTGCAGCCCCACTACCAGAGAGCGAATGGTCATAAATCTGTCTCTCGGTAGGGACGCCTTGCCCAAAGGCAAGTCCAGATGGGCCCCCACTAAGTCTATGACTTGCATGGGCTCTAGCAGTGATTTGGCCTCGTTTATGAGGAGGCCGAGACCCTCGAACAAAACCCTGGCCCTTGAGACATGACCCAACACTTATTCTCGAGACTTGCCCCTTATGAGCCAGTTGTCCAGGTATGGGAACACTTGGACCCTGTGCCGCCGCAGAAACGCGGCTACCACCGTCATACATATGGTAAAAACTCTCTGGGCTGTACACAGTCCAAAAGGGAGGACCGTAAACTGGAAGTGGTCCTGTCCCACCGTGAACTGAAGGAATTTTCTGTGACTTGGAAAAATTGAAATGTGGAAGTACGCATCCTTTAAATCGAGAGCAGCATACCAGTCCCCCTTTCTGAGCGATGGGATGATGCAGGCTACCGTCACCATCCTGAACTTTGTCTTCCTTATAAAGGTGTTCAGGTTTCGGAGGTCTAGTATGGGACGCATGCCCCCTTTCGCCTTGGGTACTAGGAAATAGCGGGAGTAGAAACCCTTTCCCCTTACGTCTGGGTGCACCCTTTCTATGGCCCCTAGCATCAACAGGTTGGACACCTCCTGCCGAAGGAGTGTCTCGTGAGAGGGGTCCCTGAAAAGGGAAGGGGCAGGGGGATGGGAGGCAGGGTAGGAAAGGAAGGGGATAGTATATCCCTGCTTCACCAGGTCTAGGACCCAACGGTCCGACGTGATCTTTAACCATTCCTGGTAAAAGAGGGAAAGACTGTCCCCAAAGGGCAGACAGATAGGTGCTACTGATACTCTGCTCTTTGGCATAGCTTCAAAATGAGGGCTTAGTTTGGTGACCAGGTGACGGACCTGAGCCTCTCTCGGGAGTCTGACCGAGGGCCCCTACGCCTGCCTCTGAAGAGGTCAGGGCGGCTATTGTTGCGGCCTCTCCTGCGACCCCTATCGTTGTTTTGCCCCTTTCTAGGGTAGGGTCTAGTCTGGAAAGAGCGCCTCTGAGGCGCTGGGGTATGTATCCCTAGCGACTTCAGGGTTGCCCTTGAGTCCTTCAAGCTATGCAGCTTGGAATCAGTCTGCTCTGAAAACAAGGCCGGCCCCTCAAAGGGCAGATCCTGAATGGTGGTCTGCACCTCGGGCGGGATGCCAGACACCTGCAGCCAGGCACTACGCCTCATAACAACCCCTGTGGCCATAGTGCGGGCTGCTGAATCAGCTGTGTCCAAGGCTGCCTGGAGAGAGGTACGTGCCACAGCTTGTCCCTCTTCCGTCAGGGCCCCGAATTCCTGGAGGGATTCGGGAGGAAGCTGGCTGGCAAATTTCTGCATAGACGCCCATGTATTAAAAGCATAACGCCCCAGCATCAGTTGCTGGTTAGCTATACGTAGCTGGAGGCCCCCCGTGGCATAGGCCTTCCGGCCAAGTAGGTCCAATCTCCTAGGCTCCTTCGCCTTCTGCCCAGTGGCCTGAACCACTATGGATCCCGGAGCCGGGTGGGTAAAAAGATGCTCGTGCCCCTCCTGGGGTACATAGTACCTTCTCTCGACCCCCTTCTGGGTCGGTGCAATAGAAGCCGGCGTCTGCCACAGAGTTTTAGACAGCTTGTCCACCGTTTTATTCAGTGGGAGCGCCACTCGACCAGGGCCCGCTGCCGCTATGATGTCCACCATAGGATCTAAGTCCTCGTGAACCTCCTCATGCTGGACTGCAAGATTGACCACCAGCCTTCGGAGCAGCTCCTGGTGCGCCCTGGAGTCCATAGAAAGGGGGCTTGGGTGTGGGGTCGGCCAGGGTCTTGTCTGGTGAAGACGACGAGAACTCCCTTGAGGGGATTGCCTCCTCCTCAGCTATCTGTGCCCCTGGTTCCCCCTGGGCAGAGATGTCCACATAGGTTGCGCCCGGCTGGGACATAGCCCCCTGCCCCTGACCAATAACCAGGGGTCTCGGCATCGCCACCATAGATGAGCTGCCTCCAGGCGGGGGGGCTGTCAAGGGGGTGGCAGACGGAGTGCTACTCCTTCGGGACGACCCCGCTGCCGGCCCCGTAAGGGGAGGCCCCTGGGCCTGGTGGTATGCCCAGGGCGTCCAGAAAGCCCACTGGGGTTGCCCCTGCCACTGCTGCTGGTCCACCGGCTCCCGGTGAGATGATCTGACCGACGAGCGGGACCTATGACAGGGCTGTGACCTATATGAAGACCTGGCCGAAGCCACCGACTTGGCCTCCGACTCCAAAGAGTACTCTGATGCTGACCAGGGAGGGGCCGATGAAGCCTGCACCCTTCGCTGGGCTGCCATGGCCGATGGCTTGCCCCTGTGCACCGCACACGGTGCCGGTGGGGGCATGAGTGGAGGCCTTTGCTGCAGTGGTACCGCGCCCAGCTGCATCTGATAGGCCGGTACATAACCCTCCGGTGCCATCATGTGAAGTGGCGCTGCGCTCCCAAGGAGTAAGCAGGGATCGGTGCCGGGAGAGGCATCAGCGTCGGTGCCGTGTGGGGCGCCTGCTGTGGCACCGCAGATGGCGCATAGTATGGTGCAGGGCCCTGCACCGCCCAGGGGGCCGTCTGCGGCACCGGACCCTGCACCGGTGCTGTTGGCGCCGCAACCGCACTCGCTCCCGGTGCCGTCGGGAAGGGGCCCAGGGTCGGTGCCGGTGTTCGTCCCGGCTCCGAGAAAAACTGCTGCTGGGCCGAGGCCTGCCCTTCGCCCAGAGGGTCCCACGACCCGGCCATAGACTGCTGGGGGGCACTTGAGGCCGGTGCCGGCGCGGTCCGCTCCTGAGGCACCGGGCCCTCCCCTTCATCCACAGCCATGTGAATGAGGTCCCGGGCCGCCTCAAAAGTTTCTGGGGTGGAGGGCTGACGGACCTCTCCTAGCCCCACGGGCTGCCCTGGGCTCTTGCCCTTGTCCGGCCTCTTTTTGGAGGACTTAGAAGAAAGGTGCCCCTCCTTAGGGCGCACCATCTGGGCACTCCTCTCTGCCGAGCGTCCCCTCAAGCTCTTGGAGGCCCTTGGCACCGGTGACTGCGATCTGTGCCTCGGTGCCTTGTTGTCCGACGGGGGTGCCGCCGATGGTGCGCTGCGGGCAGAGTGAGGCCGCTCCTCGCTCTGAGGCTGCAGTGCCGACTCCATTAGCAGGAGTTTCAGCTGGGAGTCCCTCTCCTTCTTGGTCCGGGGCTTAAAGCTCTTACAGATAGAGCAGCTTTCAGCTCGATGGGCCTCACCCAGACACTTTAAGCAGTCGGAGTGGGGATCTCCGCAGGGCATAGGTTTGGAGCAGGAAGCACAGGGTTTAAAGCCCTGGGCCCCTGGCATGCCCTCCCCTCACGGGAGGGTTCCACTGCTCCCTTATCTAACTAAATATTTACAGCACTTAAGAACTACTTAACTAGATAAAAACTTCAACTAGAACTATAATACAACAGATAAGAAATAAGCTGCTAAGAGATAGGCTATCAACCTGAAGCATGCTCCAGCTACTGAGGGGTGGGAGGGCCAGCAGGGGTATATATGCACCGGTATACCCGCGCCACTCCAGGGGGCTCCCTGCTGGCCCTATGGATACTGCTAAGGGAAAAAAAAAGCTCCGGAATCCGTGCACGCGGCGCGCGTACAACTAATCAGAATGGACATGAGCAAGCACTCGAAGAAGAACTGCTCGACTACTTGCTTCCCTCCACCGCTTGCTGCCTTTGATACAGAGGCAGCAATGGGGTGGGGGAAAGCAGGAGCAGTGCTGGGGGAGAGGAGCCAGCTTAAAAGCCGATTCCCCCAAACACCAGCTCTGCACTGCAGAGCTGGCACAAGCTGGGATTGCTTAGTTCCAGCTTGCGCTGCGCCCGGGAGTTAACCCCGTTGTGGCTGTAGTAACCAGGCTCTTACTGCATTCAAAATGCAAAGCCACAGCAGTCCCAGAGCTGGCGCGAGCTAGGACTCCTCTGTCCCAGCTCGCATTGCCCCTGGGAGCTAACCCAGCTGCAACTCTGCAGTTTAAATGTAGTAAGAGCTGTGCTGCCTGAGCAAATAGCTCCTAATACATTTAAACTTCAGAGACACAGGGGGTAGTGAGCGCCCCTCCTTACTGACTAATCAGTAGTTGATGGAAATTCCATTGACTACTTGATTATCTAATCAATTGCTACTTAACATCCCTAAAACGAACCATAATCATGTAACTGTTATACCAAAGCAGCTTATTTTCCACAGCAAACATGTTGCAGTGGAGCACATACCTCTCCAGTGATGTCAGTTTGAGAACAAGCATCACAGTGTTGTTGAGGTAAACAGGAGTCACTGAGAGAACTAGAATTGTGCTGGAAACCTTGCAGGGAGTCTGTAATACAACAGCTATTCCTGAATCCATCTGTGAGCTTTGCCAGGCTCTGAAAAAGAAGGTTTTTTTTAATTTAATAGAATCTATGTTGTTGTCCATTAAAAAAATCGTAGAATTATTCCACCTACTACTTTTCTATTATTGCAGTATAACAGCATGTTTATAAACAACCACCTGTAAGAAAGTCAAATTTATCATTTCATTATGAGACTGTTTTGGAAATTGCATTTCAAAAACACAATTACAATTAATATAATTTAAATCCAAGACCACCACATTAGTTAAGAAATACCTGTCTCAATTCTCAGTGTTGTGAATAGCTCAGACTTGAAACAGAGCAACAGCCATCTTCCAGTACAGCAAGGGCCATATCTTACCTGCCCCTATCTCAAAAACATCACACTCCTCACTGACTTAATTTTTCAAGATGAGTAAGGAAGTATCATTCGATGCTTCACTTTTAATAGCTGTTAATTTCACCCTTCCGTTCTGTGAAACCCAAGGTCCATGCAGCTAGAGAGGTTTGGATTAAGAAAAGGCAGAGCTGTGAAATTTGTGGATCTGAGTACACTTGATAGGTAAGGGTATACAACAGCAGAAAGGAAGGAGTGCATGTAAGACACAGTCATGCAAAATGGCAACTGCCAGATGGAAGGCAAATTTTCAATTTATTAAATAAAATGTTAAATTAAAAGAAGAAAGCCAATATCATGATTCTTATATAAGCTTAGACAACAGGAAGGGGGAAGAGTTAAAGTTACCATTAAGCAAAGTTTCTCTTCAAAATAAAGAGCCAATGTTTAATTTCATGATTTGACTTTTGATTATTTACCCTCTCCTGAAACCATTTTCTAAAGATTTTTTGGGGGTTTGTTTTGCCACAATTAAAACAAAAACCACAGAGTCTGGCATGCATGAGGGAAGCACTGGAAAACTCCACAGTAATAAAATTAAATATAGAATATTTAAATACACTTCTTGCATACATTTCCTAAAGGTATTGATAGAAGTTATACTAACAAATCCCATAAAATTAAGTTAGCCTTCTATGACCACACAGACCAGCATCAGGTAGAACATTGCTACCTAAAAAAAAAAACTACAGTAAACTTCCGATAATCCGGCACCTTTAGGACCCAGGGGGTGCTGGATTATCAGATATGTCGGACTATCGGAAGGGGGGGCTATAAAGGGTCTGGGATAGAGTGGGGGGGGAATGCCACCCCAGACCCTCATAGCCCTCCCCCTCCTCCGATAGTCCTGCCCTGCCCCAGGCATCCCCGATTCAGCCGCTGCTGGTCAGTTTCAGCAGAGGCTGAATCAGGGACGCCTGGGGCAGAGCAGCTGGGGTGCTGCCGGGTTGGTCCCACAGCGCCGAGGGGCGGGCGCTACAGGACCAACCCTGCATCACCCCAGCTGTTAGGCCCCAGGCATCCCCGATTCAGCCGCTGACTGAAACTGACTTCCTGGAATCAGCCGCTGATCAGTTTCAGCAGTGGCTGACTTGGGGACGCCTGGGGAAGAGCAGCTGGGGTGCTGCTGGGTTGGTCCCGCAGCCCCGAGGGGCAGCACTACGGGACCAACCCTGCAGCACACCAGCGGCTCTGCCCCCGGCTTCCCCGATTTAGCTGCTGGTCAGTTTCAGCAGTGGCTGAATCAGGGAAGCCAGGCGCAGAGCAGCTCCAATTGTCCGGCAGCCAGAGCACTTCCAGGTTCCTGATGGTGCCGGACCATCAGGAGTGCCAGAGCATTGGATGCTGGACCAATGGAGTTTTACTGTAATTTGATTCTAAACTACAGAGGCTCAGTGCCAGTGAAAAAACACTCTGTTGATTTTAGGTTCCTATGGGGATTGCTAATTTGCAACAACCTGTACTAATTAGCCACACCTAATTTATTAAAAATAAAAAGGACACAGTAGAGCTCAGTGGTTCTCAAATCACAGTTCACAAAGAACTGCAGACAACATGGAACTATCAACATCTCCCTCTTGCTTACAATTGGACAACTGCAGAAACAAGAAAAAAAGATAATAGAGGGAGAGGGGTCTGGTGCCTGCTGGTTCCCACACATGCTATCACATGGTGTGGACCCATTTTCATCTATCCTGCCCTTATCAAAGCCGCTCAGCTCCATGAGGGTCAGGGAAAATACATCTGTGTTGACTATAGGGCAATGGATGTCTTCTATCTGAAGCTTCTCCCATTCCATCACTTAATCCTTCATCGCTCTATCCTGGGAACACTACATCGAATTTTGGGGCAGGAGACTTGTACTTCACGTTAGATAGAAACAGCTCTTCCACTTCAGTATTTCCTATCAAGCCCCACTCCATGGCTGTCAATGAATATTACAATTTAAAAATGAAAACACCCATTGGAGCAGACAACATTGTCAATATAAATACACACTTGGGAGACATGGGGAAGAACAGCTCTCAGAAGTCTGACCACTCATACACATTTTTATAAACAATCACCCATCTTTTTGGAGCAATGACACCATGTACAGGGTATTATTTCTAACCACAGCACCCAGTTTAAACCTGTCCACCTCTTCCTTCCTCGCCTCCAACTTCTCTCCCACATATCCTCAACCATTCATCATCAAATTTTTACAACAGCCACCGTTTTCTGAGCACCTACTGAAGACTGAGTCACTGGTGCTATGTTTAGGTCCACTGCCTACACTTTACAGATTTAGATTAAGAGGTAGTTATGAAGTTTTCTATTTCCTCTTTCTGGAATAGTTTACCAAGTGTTTATACAAAATACTCCCAACTCCTCCATAAACACTACTTTTTCCAAAAGTGTTTATTGAGAGATTTTTTCCCTTTCTACTAAGCAATGATTTTAAAATGTATGAATAATATGGAAAATTTTAAGCAGACTTCACACTGTTCTTCATAACTTAAATACTCATAAGGAAGATCTGAAATTGTTTTAAAATGTAAATAATGGTTTTATGTCAAGACTGCTAAGAACTTCATTTTCTTTTTTGGCTGTTGAAATATTTTTATTTTGTTAAATCTTAAAATTGGGTCAAGATCGTAAAGTATGCCAAAGTTGAATAAAATATGTAACCACTAAATCTGAAACAAATTAACATTAAAGATGATTATACCATGAAATGCATTGGAAGAAAGATACAACTGTAACAACTTAATTCTCATCAGTAATATAGATCTGAAACCAACGACCAAGATCATTCTAAATTTTGCACATGTTCTGTATGATGTCTATTCCAGGCTTGCCTGAGAACCCATTTCAGTCGATGAGATCTAATTTGATCCTAGATTTGAAATTTCAAATAATAATTTTACTGCTATCACTATTAATATTTGTTTAAAGTGATATTTGATTTTATCAATGATCAAGATTTCTCCATCTGTCAGATGGGCAAAGTGTTGGTGGGCTAAGACATGAGATTATTAAAAAAAAGTCTAGTGGGAAGGCTAAAACAGAGTGAGTAGCTGAGGTGATCCTAAAATCTCTCTCATGAAAGTCTTTAAATGGCCAGTGAGTATCCCAAAAGGTGCATTACAGAATCCAGGAAGAATTATTCTTACTAGCTATGGCATGTGGGAAACCATTTTAAAAGCTGGCCAATACAAAATACCAAAGATACTGAAAGTTTCCAAGGCTGAAATTTTTAACACTGACTTCACTGTTTTGCCTCTTTACGCAATGTTTTA
The DNA here is from genome assembly GCF_052426305.1 of Pelodiscus sinensis. Lineage (NCBI taxonomy): Eukaryota > Metazoa > Chordata > Testudines > Trionychidae > Pelodiscus > Pelodiscus sinensis. Next base: position 220,953,642 of record NC_143052.1, read on the forward strand.
TAGTCCACTGGCTGGCCTCTGGGTAATGCTTCAGAGACTGAATACTTTTAAAACTATGGAAATATAAAATATGATTACAATAGACCCAGATAATCAACCAATCCAAAAAAAGTGAGCAAAACATGATGAAACAACTGCAGAAAGAAATGAAAGATACATTTAATTTACTAGGCTCCTAAAAGTTAGCAACCTTTCACATATAGCAGAGCTGATTTAACAAAACTACTTGTTATCTTTCCAAGCCCACAGGTGTATAAAGCTAACATATACAGCTTGAACGTCTCTAGTCTGGCACCCTCAGGACCTAACTGCTGCTGAACCAGAGAATATGCCAGATCATGGGAGGTCAATATTGTCCAGTAACATTACCAACATAAAAGTGTTTCCTGCAGGATGACAGAATGATGTCATCAGCATCAGCAGGCCAGAGAGGTAGGCATGGGTGGGTGAAAGCAAGCCCCAGCCCCACCACTTCTGCCCAAGGCCCCACCCCAGAGCTGAGCCACACCCACTCCTAGCCCAGCCCTTCCGAGTGGCTGCGGGGGAGAGCTGGGACTGCAGCACTACGGCCTCAGCCCTCCCCAGAAGTGGGACAAAGCCAGGTTGCCGCACTGCAGCCTCAGCCTTCCCCAGCAGTCAAGTTGCTGAGCTTGGGGGGGGGGGGGGTGGGAAGAGGAATCAGGGGGGAGAGGGAGGAGAGGGTACAGCAGGGATCAGGCAGGCACAGAGTGAGGCTGGCAAGGTACAGCAAGTGGGGGGCACTGTACGTCCCAGGGGAGGGGCTGGTGAGGGCAGAGGCCAGGGGCGCTGAATGGGCTGGTCACGGGGAGCAGTTGTCAGGGTGCAGCAGGCCTGGTGTTCTGAAGGGATTGGGTTGGTACAGGGAGGGAAAGTCTGCAAGGCACTACATGGGCCGGGGTGGGCACAGGGAGGGGCTGGCGGGCTGCAGCAGGTGGGGGAGGGCACTGCAGGAGCCAGGCACAAGGAGAAGTGGTCAGGGCACAGCCGGCAGGGGGATGCTGCAGGGGTTGGGCATGGGGAAGGCTGGCTCTCTGCCCCTCCCGGTGCCCAACCGCTGCAGCACCCCTCAACTGCTTCATCCCCTGCCTCCATCCCACCAGTGCCTAGGCCCAGCAGTTCCCCCACTTGCTGCATCCTGCCAGCCCCATCCCGTGTCTTCGCGGTCCCTGCTACACTTGCCATCTCTGCACCGTGCCAGCCCCTTCCAGCACCCAGCCCCGGCACTGTCCCATGCCTTCTGCCCCCCAGCCTCTCCCCACGCCCGGCCTCTGCAGCACCCCTCCCCCCCACCTGCCTCTCTCTGGTCGGGGGGGGGGGGAGGGGGCTTTGTACAGCTACTCTGCACCCAACATCTTCCTCCCAGCAGCATTCCACCTGGGCAGCTGCCAGCCAACAAATAACAATCATACCCAACCCATGTTGGCTTGAAGCACAACGGTGGTGCCACAGTCTGGGTAGTAATGCTGCTGGGGCAGCCTTGACAAAGGCTGGCGGGCATAGGAGCATCTGTTGCCATGTCCTGAGTGGGGAGTGCAGCCCCACCCTGGACTGTCGGATGGACTCCACAGGCTGCAGGCCCTGCACTGTTACCACCTCAGCATGGATCCTGCAAGTCTCATGCATTCCGGGAGGAGGTGTCTCACCTCAGAAACACCCACGTGCTCCCGAGACTCAAGTCCCCCTGACCCAGCCACCTCCCAGCACACAGTAAACTTCCAATAATCCAGCACCTTTGGGAAACAGGGGGTGCCAAATTATCAGATATGCCAGAGTATCAGGAGGTAGTCCGGAAAGGGGGCTGTAAGGGGCCCGGGGGGGGGGGGGGGGCGGGGGCAGGAGTCGGGGAACGGTGCGGCATAGGGCAAACCCTCCGCCATTTTGCAGGGAGGCGGGAGAAGCCCTGTGCAGCCGCTGATGACAGGCCAGTTGGGGTGCTGCCCCTCACCTGAGCGGCGCTGCAGGAACAACCCAGCAGCACCCCAGCTGCTCTGCCCCTCGGCTTCCCCAATTCCACTGCTGCTGAAACTGACAAGCGGTGGACTTGGGGAAATGGCGGGCAGAGCAGCTGGGGTGCTGCCCGGTTGGCTCCGCAGCGCCGCCCCTCGTCCCCCTGCTTGGTACCCAGCAGCACCCCAGTTGCTCAGCTCCGCAGCTTCCCCAAGTCCGCCGCTCATCAGTTTTGGCAGTGGCGCGGAGCAGAGTAGCTGGGGTGCTGCCAGGTGCTGAGCAGGGGGGTGAGGGGCGGCGATGTGGGATCAACCCGGCAGCACCCCAGCTACTCTGCTCTGTGCGTCTTCCCTAAGTCCGCCACTGGTTAGTTTCAGCAGTGGCAGCAGCAGACTTGGGGAAGCAGCGCGGAGCAGCTCCAATTGTCTGGTTATCCGGAGCACTTCCGGGTTCCAGTTGGTGCCAGACTATTGGAAGTGCCAGACCAGTGGATGCTGGACAATTGGCGTTTTACTGTAACGTTATTCTTCCACTGGCTGTTGAAGCCACAAAGATCAATCACTGATTTTTTAAAAGACCACTGAACAAACTGAAATGGCCAAGAGGGACAAAATTATTATTAGAGGTCTGGGCAGATTCTAAATGAGGACTATTTAATAAAATAATGAGTTCATAGTCCCCACCTGCTGCAAGCAGGGGGCTGCTTCAACCTGGCATGGCCTGCGCCAGCTTGGCCATGGCAGGCCTGGAGGCTGCTCCAACCCAGCCCTTCTTTATCCCATTTCATTATCCAAACAAAAAGAAAACACAAAATTGAAATTAAAGACAATGTAAAATTGATCAAAGAATATATTTTCTTATGAGACAATTACACTATGTAACTAAGGTATCCGTGATGTCAAGAGTCCATATGAATTCAAATAAAGGTAAGACATTTATATGAATAATAGTAGTTAGTTATACTATCAAGGCTAAAAATGTCCCGGGAATATGAATTCTCAGGACATAAACCAACCCACTTGACAGGGATTAGGAAGAAACTTTCCAGATAAGCATGTTACTGCATAAACTGTCCACGATGTGGGTTTTTTACCTCTCTTCTGCTACTAATCAAAGTCAGCAAGAAAATTCAACTAGATCAAACCACTTGTCTGACTGTTTAGCAATTCCTATGCAGGACTGATTCCTACAAACAAGCAAGAACAGCAGAGACTGGGGAAGCAAAACTTCTGCAATTATTCATCCAGTTTCTTACCTGCATAAGGTCCTGCCTTTCTTTCTCACCCACACAAATGGCTTTCTTTATGGTTCGGAGCTCATTCATTATGGCCTGTGCTTCATCCAGTTTATAATTTGTGTGAGCACTTGACATCTTACGATCAATCCTGTCGGCAAAAATTCAGAGAAATTTAAAAGTTAATTATGCAAAGATTCCTAAAGAAAGTAGTGATTGCTAATATGCTGCTTCATTTGCATGACTAAAAAGAATTTAACTAAAAAGGATTTAACAAAGATACTGTGACTTAACAAATACCAAGTATTTATCTCATTTAAAGTGATCTGACCATAAACCAGGAAACTGGTAAGGCAATGCAGTTGTCCTAGCTCAGCTTCTCCAGAACTGACAAGTTTCCTGTGTTTAGCCTCCGGAATCAGAGTTCACAGTTCATGCATTGTAAACATACACTCTAAAGGCAATTTTCATGAAATAAAAAATAAAATTAGCTTACAAACTAATATTACAGTGGTAAAGTTGAAATAGACCCATTAATGTAAGCAGCCCAATTCCCTGACAATATAGCACTGGTTCATGGATTCTAAGGCCGGAAGAGGCTATTGTGATAACCTGACCTCCTGTAGAGCATGAACCACAGAATTTCCACAAAATAATTCCTTTTGATCTAGTGAATATCTTTTAAAGGAACATCCAATCTTGATTTGCACCTTATTTTCAGTACATCAGTCACTGAATTTTGCTATACTTTTGTCCACTAGACTGAAGAGCCCATTATCAAATATTTGTTGTTCATGTCAGTAATTGCAGTCTGAGGTCAAGTTACCTCTTAACTGTCTCTCTGTTAAGCTACACAGACAGATCTTCCTGGCTATGTCTACACTGACATGATTTTCCGAAAATGCTTTTAATGGAAAAGTTTTCCGTTAAAAGCATTTTCGGAAAAGCACGAAATGCTTTTCTGGATGCTTTTCTGCAAAAGAACTTTTTGCGGAAAAGCATCCGTGGCCAATCTAGACGCGGTTTTCCACAAAAAAGCCCCATTTTCGCGATTGGGACTTTTTTTTGCGGAAAACACTACTGTGGTGTTTACACTGGCCCTTTTGCGCAAAAGTCTTTCAGAAAAAGACTTTTGCCCAAACGGGAGCAGCATAGTATTTCCGGAAAAGCACTGACGATCTTACGTGAGATCGTCAGTGCTTTTCCAGAAATTCAAGCGGCCAGGATAGTCATGTGCTCTAAACAAAGCAACACGCTTAAAAAGGAGTCAGACACCACTATTCCACTGTTTGGCCTCATCTTTTTAGCTAGACAGGACTGCAGTACATGCAAGAATATGGGAACTGCACCTACTGCAGCTCCTTTCTCCAATATCTTTATACCTGCTACATCCTTCTACTGTCACAATGAAACAGGCTCATCACAGCTGAGTAGGAACACAGCCATCCTTACAGTTCAAGGCCATCACATCTGGATTTTATTCCACTACCTGTACTGCAGGTGGCCTCAGAGGCCACATATACCTGAAAGAGCTGTATCCTTCTACAGATGCCTAGTGCTCACATATGTGAGGAACTGCTTCACAGATTAAAAGAACCAACAGCTATAAATGGTGAGATTCATTACTAGCGGTTGCAAAAAAGGCTTATCACTGTCAACTCTTGAGGAAACTACTGTTGTAAATTTATCTTATGTGATATTCTGAGGTGAAGAGGAAAGAAAATATTTAATCTGTATTATCAAACTCCTGTACATCTTTTTCCAAAATTAAATTGGCCCCTACAAAAAAGTTTTGTTTTTAAAATGATTTCTAATTCATCAAGAGACAAGTAATAGGGTAAAATGTAATGGGCAGTAATACAATTTACTCCATGTATCTTCAAAAAAAAATCACTGTCTAACCCTACAAACTAGAAAGTTGTGATACGTCTTCTGCCTTTTACATCACTGATCCTGACAGCATGCCTTTAGTTAACCAGAGATATCTTTGGTCAAGAGAACGTAGTAGGACAGCCAGGTTTTCTGCAAAAGCCATCCCATTACCAGATACAATACCTTTTTTTATTTTTATTTTGTTTTTCATACCATTTCTAATTTTTTTCCGTGTTATCTGGTGTTTCCTCATGTGGCCACATTTGGGTGTGATTTTATATATACACATCATACAAGAAAATTACAGTAAAAGAACCTGGTTGATGTTGCAAGGCCAAATATTCAAAAACTGGAAAGTTACAGAATTATTTTTTCCTGTGCAACCTTAATTTGGCATGATCACATTACTTTGTCCACAGGGCCTTCCTTATTGAACAGGTTGGACGATGCTCACTGTGTTTTCTCCTCACTATTTCAATGCTTTATTTATCACATACTATTGCAATTCTCCTCTTAAGATAAAATTAATTTCCTCATTGGCACTCATCGCTATAATACCTGTGTGCTTCACAAACATTTACTTTCACAGATGACAGTGGTATTACCCTCTTTTAACAAGTGGTGAACTGAGGCACAGAAAGATGAAACTTAAAAGTTTCCACTAAATTTAGATGCTCTATTAAACACTTAGAATCTAATTTTTTCAAAGCCTTTCACTCTCTCTAACTTCAAGGCACAGCTCTCATTAACTTCAGTTGCAGGTTTGAGCGCTCAAGGATTTATTTTAAATCAGACTCCAAAGTCTCAAGTCAGGCAACCAGAAGAAGAGGAACGCACAGTTAGTGACAACCTGTGAAAAATTTAGTTGAAGTGACTTGCCTAGATTGCAGGGATATAACATCCTATTCTTCAGGGAGGCATTCAACTGCCTTCACCAGGAGATCCTTCATTTTCCCACATTCTCCTACCTCATTCACTACGCATCTCCTAACTTCTGTCAAAAAGTAGGCAGTGGTCCTACATGCAATAGTCTCCTTTTCTACAAATCCCTGAGAAGGAGACCTCAAGAAGGTCCATCCTGTGTACTGAACAAGGCAGAGATCCCATGGAAGTAGTATGATGTAATCACATAATCACCCTCCTACTTGAAGGGGGAGCAGCTGCCCTTAGTGGAAGAGTTTAAGTATTTAGGGATCTTGCTCACGAGTGATTGCAAGTGGGAGCATGAGATCAACCAGCAGATTAGTGCGGCAGTCGCAGGGGTGGCTGGTAGCAAAGCAGGAGCTGAGTTCTCAGAGAAATCTCTCGTTTTACAGGTCCCTCTATGCCCCCATCCTCACCTATGGCCAAGAACTTTGGGTAAGGACTGAAAGGATGGGGTTAAAACAATGGAAATGAAGTTTCTCCACAAAGTGACTGGGTTTATTCTCCGAGACAGAATGAGGGGCTTGACTATTCAGGAGAGCCTTGGGGCAGAGCAGCTACACCTCTGGATTGAGAGGAACCAATTGAGGCGGTTCAGGCACCTGATAAGGATGCTCCCTGGGAAGCTTCCATTAGAATTCTACCAGGCACGTCCCAGTGGGCAAGGACCCACGGCCAACTCAGGACACACTAGAGGAAATATATCCCCAACTATGCCGGGACTGCTGGGTTATCCGCCAGTAGGAGCCAAAACCTGTTGCAGAGGAAATGGGGGACTGGTTCTCCCTACTCTCCATGCTGCCAGCGCACCCATCATCAAAAAAGTGGCATAAAGGAAAATTGGTAGCAATAATAATTAGACAATTATATTATAATTAAAGATAATTCATATGCACAAGTATGTAATCAATTTAGCTTAGACTAAAATCTTAGACATTAATCTTTAGGTTCACAACTACTTCTTAGGCTTCTCTTTTTACAAAACCATACAAAAGAAAGGTTTGAAATTGCCTTCAAATCAATCCAAAACACTTTCAGCCATTCTAGCTTACACCAATTTGCCTTGTCAATGAGAGAGCATTGTTCGCACCATCTGTGGCTGCATTAAGGATGTTAAGTATTGGGTAATTGATTAATCAAATAGTCGATGCATTTTGCATCAACTATTCGATAGGGTGCCTCTGCCTTTGAAGCATAACAGCAGCCTTGGGGGAGTCCCCAGCTGACCCCGGGCTCCACACAGCACAGCTGCTTTGAAATGCTGCAAGGAGCCTGATGCCAGTCTCACCGCAGTGTTTCAAAGCAGCAGCGCCACATGGAGCCCAGGGTCAGCGGATCCTGAGCTCCATGTGGCGCTAACACTTTGAAACACCACGTGCAGCCTGGGGACACCCCAATTGGCCCCGGGCTGCACGTTTAGGGATAAACATCATGGCTTTCAAAGCAGCACTGCAGTGTGGAGCCTGGGGTCTGGCCCCAGGCTTCAAGCGGCACTACTGCTTTGAAGTACGCCCTCTTCTCCTCGCCCCTTGTGCCTCTATTTGATAGAGGCAGCAAGGGGGAGGGGGCGGAGTGACTAGTCGACTATCCGATAAGCATTTGCTTATTGGACAGTCAACTAGTCCTTCACATCCGTAGGCTGCATAGGTAGGAGCAGCAAAAAAATAAAAGAACTATTCATATGAAAAAATAAAAATTTGCAGCAGGAGTTTTAAATAAAAGCATTAAATAAAGCTTTGCAGCACTTTCAGTTAAACAACAAGAATGCACGCCAACAGGAAGAAGAGAAACAAGAATCCCCCCTTCCCACAACCTGTCAACTCACTCTTGCAGTGTTTCCACTCCCTTTTCTTTATACTGCAGTTCTTCCTTCATATGTGCCAATTCTCGTTTTAATCTAGAAAGCTTAAAACAAAATATTTTTAAGCAAAAATGTTATGGCAGCAAGTCACAGAATAATTATAATTGTTCATTCAAATAACTCTTCAAATAATTGTTTTCAAGAATTTAAAATTACTGTGCATTGTTCAAAGACTAGAATTTTTCAGTTTGAAAATACGAATCTGTTTTTATTCTACAGAAAAACAAAATTGATAAATACTTTATAGAAATATTAATAAAAACCTAAACAACAGTGGTCACAAAGTAATAACACTGCCAAATGTACAAGGTAATCGCTTCTTTTATCATCTTCTTCTATGCTGTCACTTTTTCTGGGGGGTCAATAGGTCTCTGTCTGCCTGTGATTTCCCATCTCTCCCTGAAACAGTGATTGCTTATCTAACTCTGTAGTAGACAGCCATCTACAGGCCTGCTCAGCTTTATTTAATTGTAGTGCAAAACAGCCTGCTCAATTTATGGAAATTATGGCATTATGGTTTTTTCAGTGGGAAAAAAATGCTTGTCTTAAGCCACTAGAGTATCTGATGATTCATCTACCTCATTTTTATTTCTGAATTATAAAACATAGTAAAAAGTGACCCTTCAGCGCTAGTAAATAGTCAAAGTTGCCTGACTAATCATTTATGGAATACAACCATAAGCAGATGTTCATTATCTCCCCCCCCCCCCCCCAAAAAAAAATTGGGGCATGTCTGTAATGAACTTCATATGGGGCTTCACTACTCCTTAATTGATGTTCATTGTAACAGATACAATTGTATGTATGGTGTTTTTGGGCAAAGAGGCATATATGAGTCACATTGTATAGGCACTTCTTTGTACATGTATTTCAATAAATGATGCCATCAACATTAGGGATGTTAAGAAGCGTGTAAATCTTAATCGTGTAGTCAGCAAAAAATGTTCAATGACTTTTGAATGATTCATTCAATGATTAATGAATAAGGTTTAGCACTGCAAACACTCAGTCCTGGCTTGCACTGGGTATGGGAACTAGTCCCGCTGTGGCTCTGTACTACTATTGGAGTATTATTGCAAAGCCACAGCTGGGATAGTTCCTGGAACCTGACCCAAGTTAGTACTGAGCCAAGCTGCTGGCCAGCCTATTAAAATATTTACTGGCAGAAGGGAAGGGAGGATGCGTGTAGCCAATAGCATTAACCAATAAGCATCAACTTATTGGTTAATCATTTAATCAATTACACTATTACATCCCTAATCAATATACTGCCACCATAAGAAAAAAAAAAGAAAAATGTGAGTTTCATAAAGAGAAAGCAAAAATTGAGTCTCACAAAGCTTTCGCAGGTTTTCAGTGATGCATCCAAAACATCAACAAGACGGACATAAATCCGTAAATGACAAAAAATGATTAACTCATCTCTCTCATGCCCCACAAAACCAGAGATCACTATATCATCACATCACAACAGGCAGTATATATAGTGACTTTTGGATTATCTAGTCCAACCCTCATAACATACGCTCTATTAAAACACAAAATAATATCACTAAGATCTTCCATGTTTTTATATTCGACAGTGTATAGTATATTCCATTCTTTATATTAATTCAATATACATGAACATGAATACAAGAGAGGTTCATCCTAGTACACATGGAAGTAAAAGGTTCATTTTGTGGTCACTGTTGAACTAGAAGGAGACAGAAATGGGTAATACCCATGCAAATAGAAAGGTCACGTTTTCTCTAAACCTTGTTTAGATGATTTTAGTGAAATTTCAACTTACTATATTTTCTTGTTTGGTTTGCTGCATTTTCTAAACATTAGCTCTACGGCATACAGTATGTTGTAAATGATACATGCCTTTGATGGGTGGTGAACATAATTTATTTTCAGAGCCACTCCTGTGAAAAGTGATCACTAAGTCATAAACAGGAACACCATCCTTCAGAGAGATGTATTTTATTTATTTCATGAATTGAGCATCTGGAATGCTAAGTCCCATTTTATCCATTAATTAAAGGAATATACAATTTAGAAATATGGTGGAGCTTAAGTTATAAGCAGCTTTATTAGTTGTGGACATCTAACACATTAACTCATTTCAACCGAACGTGCAGATTTTCCTACTATTCATTAGGAACACTGTCCAGCAGATTTGGAAAGGTAAGTATAACTTTCCCCCTACTGCTGCAAATACTTGAAACAAGATGGTATTCAAAAGATGGTTCTAACCTAAAAATGGGTAACTACAGATTGTACCTTCTCACACAACAGATGTGGTCTGTTTGTCTATTCTGAATTATATACACTTATCACAGAATGTGGGAGGAACGTTGGGGGTGGGTCATTTGTTGATTTTTATTCCTTTATAAATGCAACCTGGACAAATGATCTATTCTGATATGTGCATTAACTGGATTGATCACTGAGTTCTCAAGACAGAGCCACATCCTGACCTCAGTTACATATACAGAACCCTGTTGAACATAATGGCAGACTCTAAAGACAATTGGTTTGAACAGGTGCTGCTGGGGACAGAATTTGACCTGCAGATTATTTGCTATTAGTGGTGATGCTCAAGGCAGAAAGGAAATTATTTTTAAAATACAAGTTGAGTTTGTGCGGCTGTCATTCAGAAAAAAATTCTTTGCACTTATAAACAGGAAAAAAGGCTTTGGAATTATTGAGAAATAAGATATATGGAACCACATAGCTATTTTCATTTAGTAACTGTTCAAGAATGGAAGGGCACTTTACACATATGCAATTTTAAAAAGCATGCACATGCACATTCTGAGCCTAATGGTAGGTGGGTGTGTACAGCACTGTTTTAATCACATAACATCAAAAAAGATTACTCACTCTGTCACGACGGCTTGCTATTTCTGCTTTAATCTGATATGGGTCATACTTGGTATTAGTTGAAAATCCAGAGAATGCTAAACAGATGGAAAACAATGGTATTTTATAATATGTTTCATGTTTTCAGTGTGCTAAATGATAGTGTGTATTGATTGTACACTATGTAAATTATAACAATAAGTTAGCCAGTTCAAACATGTTTCTGAAACTTCAAAGCCATAACTCAGCAATCTCTTAAGCAAGTGCTTAATATTTTTGAGGGATCAAGGCCAAAAAAAGTACATACTTGCCAAAGTGTAGGCTACATGCCATTCTGGGTTCCCAAAGTTGAGTCATTCTACTTCAGAGATAGCAAAAGCTTATTTGTGTACAACTTCCAGACATGTCTTTGTAGGATGTGATAATCATTTATGGCAAGACTTGCTCAGTATAATTATTTGTGTAAAACACAGAAATGTTTGTAGCCAAAATTATTTCTTCTAACCAGCAGGGTCTAAAAATTGACACTATGTTTAATGATTTTTCCTTTTATTTTTCTTGCAGTTAGGAACTTTCACGGGGAAAAAAAATGTAATGTCCCTATGATAACAAATTTAATGGCCCTATGGTAACACAGATTTGATTTACAATCTCCTCAACATTATTTCAGATAAAACACTTACCTAACAGCCAAAAATGAATGTAAATTCATATGAAACTAGAAGTCCTTAACTCATATAAGTTTTGTTTTCTTTGTTTCAACCATTGCACTGGAGTGACGCTGGAGATGAGGGGTTCAGTTTGCAGGGTGTCCCAGGGAGAGAGGACAACCCCAGCCCTCTCTCACCACAGCACCTTGGGGCCAGGTGAGAAGCGGCTCTCCACAGCGGCGGCAGCTCCAGTGGGCACAGCCAGGGGAAGGGTGCATATCCCCCGGCTGGAAGACAGACACACAGACAGACACACAAACTGTCTGAAATGTCTAGTAAATAGATGTCCCTTTCTCCAGTATTGCCATCTGTTTGCCCAATGGGGTTATAGCTGTCCTAGTCCCCATCTCTGGCCCCTTGCTAACCTCCTGGTCATTCTACAATATAACTGTCCCTCCTACCAGACCCTCCTCTTTCCATTTCATGAGAAACCATCAAATTCCAGGCACATCCCACTATCCTGGCACAATCAAATCCTGACCTTGCTTTAAGCTATGGTAAGAGGAAGCTGCATACCAAATGTGGTGGTCTTAGTTCTGCCACTTAGGAGGGATTCTTGAACAAATGGACTCACAGACAGACAGACGCAGTAAAGACACAAACTCTCTCAACTACATAGTAGATAAATACATGAATTTATTTAGCTATTCAAAATTTAGACTTAGCCCTCTAATAGTAGATCAAACTGGTACCAAATACATATAAACAAAGTCAAATCATGTCCTCAGATATTTCAATTTGATAAAGTTTTTCTAAGAAGGAGAAAACTAAAAGAAGTTGTTCCACATCTAAATAAATCACTTTCTAGCTCAATCACCCCAGACTAATGAAATTCTCCCTGCTTGATGCTCAGTGCATGCAATAACCACATGCAAATTTACAGTTAAAACATTTCCTCCATCTCAGTTTCAGCCCCTCGATATCAAATGGTTTAATTATCTAATCACAGCTTCCCTTCAATAGAGTTTCAATTTAAAGAGAGCTTTTTGTTTTCTCTTTCTTTTCCAAGATGCAGCATCATTTCCCATATCAACATGTTCTCTCTGTTATAAGATACAAGACTTCAAAAGTCACTCTAGGTTAAATTCCAAGTGGGAAATTATCCTCTGTTTACCTATCGCACAAAGGCAAAAAGGGCTGGCTTCCAAAAGTAAATGTGCTGAAGAGTCCCAGAAAATGGCTGGCATCTCTCTTCATATGTAGAGAAAAAGGGAGACCAGAAGCCCTTGAGGACTGAGGTAGTAAAAGAATTCTGAAGTGGGCTAAGTCCAAGAGGTTAAGTAGGAGATTGTTGTGGCCTAACACTTTTTAAACCAGCTCAGAGTTTCATTCTGTCGTGTCTCTTGATCAACTGTGGAAAGAACGTTACAATGCTACGGTCATTTAAACCATGCAATAACTTGCCAAAAGAGGTTGTGCATTCGCTACCAATGCATGGACTGAACTTTTTCACAGTGTTGGTCACAACTTAATAGTGAAAGAGTTTCATGAACGCCTCCACTTCCACCTGCAATCATAGGGTACGTCTACTACGGTTGCAAATGTAGGCGACCGAAATTGTAATGAAGAGGGGATTTAAATATCCCACGCTTCATTAGCATAATCTCGCCCACGTGCTATTCCGATCACCAGCTGATTCAAACCAGGAAGTGTGCTCCAGGCGGCGTTAGTTCAAATCAAACCCCTTGGTCTGAACTAACGTTACTCCTCAAAAAATGAGGAATCATATGAACTTCATTTCAGAAACCCAAGGGCAAGAAACAAAAGTTATTTATCTGACCATACAAAAGAATGACAAGGACATTTGACATGGATTTAATGAAGCCAAAATTTTATGCTTTAATGATGCCTAGGACCATCCAGCAGAGAAAAGCAGTCTCAATCATCCTGGGGGCTCCCACCAGCTCTTTTCCCATTTACGTCACTCCAGCTAATACATTGCTGGGACCTTATGATCCACCACCATATGGTCAGGCCCGTGTGTGTGGGGCGGGATGGTGTGAAGGGTGCAAACGCACCCCTAAAGTCTCAGACATAAGGAGGGGTGTAACAACAGAAGCAGCTGCACGCCAGAATTCACTACTTAGAGTATACTGAGCATGCTCAGTAAGAGCTGCTGTTGCTGCAGAATTCATGTGGATTCAAATGTTGCTTCTGGCTCTTTACAAGCATTAAAAAGAGGTTAAGGAACAAATTGCAGCCGGCGGGAAGGGGGGGGGGGAGAATGGGAAGAAGGCTGAAATTAACCTAGGGAGTCAAATAACTTTAGGGTGAGACAGAAGAGGGGCTGGAAGGGAAAAAAAAAACCCAGGTGGGGGTATTGGAGATGGGGGAGGAGGGGAACTACCAGCCCCTGTGGGAGGGGGTTTGACCTCATAAAGAGAGGGGCAAGAGGGGTGAGCCACCTGCCAGGTGTGCAAAGGCAGGCGTGGAAGGCACAAAGAGGTTTTTATTTCCCCTCTCAGGGTGAAGTATAGCAGCCCAGGAGCATAGGGCAACTTTCTGACTGTGCACTAAAGGTACTGCCGCACTAATGCCTTGGCTCTCACAGCTAGAGCACCCCACAGCACCTCTCTCTCTGCACTGCTACAGCACAGGGAACAGTGTGCACGTTCTGCTCCCAATAAAGTTAATGGCCAAAATTCATTTGGTTTGACCTACAGCTTGTCAGCTTCCCTGACCCTGAGAGCTTGCCAGCAAAGGCCAGACTAACACCAAAAGAGGCATACATTTGCCCTGCAATGGAACTCTGTTTATTTGTGTGAAGGTCTCCCACAGCCCTTGCACTGAGGAACGGATTTCACCTTGGCTATGTGATTCTTGGCTAATTATTACAAGAATATCTTACTCTTACAGAGCACTTATCTATCCATCTCAAAGTGCTTTACAGAGAAGGACAGCATTGTTAGCCTTATTTCACAGATTGGGAAACTGAGGCATAGTAAAGTGCTGGGACTTGTTCACAGTCACTTAGCAGGCCAGGACATGGCTGGGAATGACATTCAGATCTCCTGAATCCCCATCTAGTGCCACTAGGCCAACTGCCACTCTAGGATCTCCACAATGAGCCATAATGTGGGCACCCAATTCACAGCAGTGGAAATATCCTGATACCCTATGCAGGAGTTTACGTGGAAAGTGGGGAACTAATATAGGGCCCCTGCTCCAAGCCCTGCTATAGCCTTTGCATTCCAGTATTTCAGGAACTCTCTAATTCCCAGTGCTCTTAAAGGCAAAGCATGTGTTAGAACAGCCCTATGACTACTCTTATTTACACTGGAACCTTGATAAACCTTCAGTTTAGTTGTTCCATAAATGGTGAACACAAAAACTTAAAGCCACATTCTTTACTTTGTCCTCCCTTCCCCGGTGTCAATCCTGCTGTAAGATCAGGGCTGGGACAAATGAGAATTGGGATATGTGTGTCTGAAACAGAAGAGAGAACACAGCATATGAACAAGCCTACCATAAATGAACTAACAAGTGAAGTGAAGAGAGAGCTAATAATCTTTTTAAGAAGATAAGATATTTTTGAAAGTGGCGAGGAGTCCTGTGGCACCTTATAGACTAACTGGAAGTTTAGGAGCATAAGCTTTCGTGGGCAAAGACCCACTTCGTCAGATGCATCTGGGACCTGATGCATCTGACGAAGTGGGTCTTTGCCCACGAAAGCTTATGCTCCTACACTTCAGTTAGTCTATAAGGTTCCACAGGACTCCTCGCCGCTTTTGCAGATTCAGACTAACACGGCTACCCCTCTGATACTTGACAAGATATTTTTACACTCCAATATTTTACTTTAAAACCAGATAATCAAGTCCACACAGGGGTTTTATATCCCACAGAAACTATGATCATTTGCTTGATGCATTAAACTCCTGCTGAAACTAAATAAGGAGCAGTCAGAAGATACTGCTATTGCAGGGGTGGCCAACCTACAGCTCTCGAACCACATAAGGCTCTTTGCTCCAAGAAATGGGGCTCTTGTTAGTTCGGAGCCACATGCCAGGACTGCTCACAGCCGGCCGCTCTGCACACACGCCCCAGCGCCTGGAGGGAGAAGCATGTGGCTGCAGTGGCTCTGGTGAGATCCAGGCATTGGGTTAGATGGGGGAAGGGGCGGGGTGCTGGGGGGCCTGGCTCTGGCGGAGGGGTGGACGCACTGGGTTAGGGCAGGGGGTTGGGGGTACCTGGCGCTGGGGATGGGGTGGGGCATTGGGTTAGAGCAGGGGGGCTGAAGCACCTTAAGCTCAAAGTCTTCATGGATGCACAATAAGGCAGCCAACACAGATGTCATATTTAAATTCCAGGGCAAAAAAAGAATCAGCATGTACCTGGTTTACAGTGTTTCTTCAAAGAAAATTCAAATGCTATTTTTTGCCAGGCTGAAGCAATTATTCTGAGATAGGAGTCTCTCCCATATTGTTTTTGAACCTCTCATATTTGCAGTCTGGGACAGACCTGAATTTTAAAACTATAAAAAAAGCTATAATCTTCATAAGAGAAAAAATTGAGGAAACCATACCAGAGATCAACAAGCTGGAGTGAAACAGGCACTTCAAACTGTGCTAATTTACTTTCAGTTCAGTTTAATTTTAAAAACCACACAGAACATAATGGGGCAGTAGTATTAAATTTGAAATACATGGTTGGGATGCTTTTTTTTAGTGTGAGAATATTACTGTATTTTTAAAGTTTTTTTTTTAATTTGATGTTTGTTCTTTGTCAAGTTCTCTGAAGATCTATGGACTTGGCCGTGAATTTTTTAAGTGACTAGAGACTTTTGTATTGGTTTTTGTCCGAAATGTCCTGTAATGTTATTTTTATCACTACATTTTGTGTACTATATCTATCTATAGATATACAGGCAGTCCCCGGGTTACGTACAAGATAGGGACTGTAGGTTTGTTCTTAAGTTGAATCTGTATGTAAGTCGGAACTGGCGTCCAGATTCAGCCGCTGCTGAAACTGACCGCCAGTTCTGACTTACATACAGATTCAACTTAAGAACCCCAGGCGTCCCCAAGTCAGCTGCTGCTGAAACTGATCAGCAGCTGATTCCAGGAAGCCCGGTGCAGAGCAACTCTGCCTCGGGCTTCCTGTAGTCAGCGCTGGTCAGTTTCAGCAGCGGCTAAATCAGGACGCCTGGGGCAGAGCAGCTGGGGTGCTGCTGGGTTGCTCCAGTAGCGCGGCCGCTCCTCGGCACTAATGGACCAACCCAGCAGCACCCCAGCTTCTCTGCCCCAGGCGTCCTGATTCAGCCGCTGCTGAAACTGACCACCAGCGGCTGAATCAGGACCAGAGCAGCTGGGGTGCTGCTGGGTTGGTCCAGTAGCGCCCAGAGCGGCGCTGCGGCACCAAGCGGCAGCACCCCAGCTGCTCTGCCACAGGCGTCCGGAGAAAAGCCTAGTCTGCTGGCGGTGGGGGGGGGGGGGCGTACTAGCTGCCCCCCCCCCCCCCCAGCAGACCAGGAAGACATGGGCAGCGGACTGAGACGCACCGCGGTCCCGCCGCCTGGGTCCTCCGCGGCTTTGCTCCCCGTCTCCCTGGTCTGCTGGAGACCAGCAGACCAGGGAGACGGGGAGCAAAGCCTCTGAGGACGCCGGCAGCGGGACAGATGCGGGGCATCTGGGCTGTCCCGCTGCCGGCTTCCCCCGCGGCTTTGCAAAGCCACGGGGAAGCCGGCAGCGGAGCAGCCCAGGCGCGCCTGGGGTGCCCCGCTGCCCGAGCCCCCCCCCTCCCCCCCCTCGGCTTTGCAAAGCCTCGGGAAAGCCAGCAATGGAGCAGCCCAGGCGCACTGGGCTGCCTCGCTGCCCGAGCCCCCCCTATATCAGAGGCAGCAAGGTGGGGAGGGAAGCAGGAGCCAGTGCTGGGGGGAGCCAGCTTAAAAGCCAGTTACCCTAGCACCATCAGAGTGGGGGGGAGCAGAGGGGGGCAGGGGCAACCAGGGGAGGTAGAGGTGCAGTGGTGCTGTGGCTCTGCCTACCTTTGAAATGGAGTAAGAGTCACGTGGCCCTTAGTAGATTTAAAAGGCAGAGGTGCAGCGCAGAACCCGGCACAAGCAGGGTGGGGACTGAAGCAGTCATCCCCCGCCCCATCGACTAATTGAGTAGTAAATGAAGATTCCACTGACTACTTAATTAGCTGTTTAAGTTTTAACATCTCTGGGCTCAGGCAGTATTCTGCTCATGTATTCCCTTGGCTGGCTGCACCACACTGACCTGGGGGCCATGGGGAAGGTGCGATTGCACCCTTGCGGTCCACATTTACAAAAAAAGCGCACACTCCTCCCACAGAAATTCCTACATATGGGCCTGAGGGTTAAGGTTGGCTACAAGAATGGGGTGTTGGCTCTCTGTTGTACCAATGCTAGGAGTCCCCTCTTGTTTGTTCTTTTAATGACCACCTCTTCATTTTTCAAGCTATTTATCCAGTCGCTACTAGCAATGTTATAGTTCAACCGATATGCTGGTGCTTATCAATTAATGCTATTGGTTAAAAGTCTTCTCTGGTCCTGGGGAGGCTTTGCTGCAGACTCTGCAGTATGAAGCTTATTTAAGCTTTATATACATGCTGCGAGCTCTGCAATAACCACAAAGATTTTCAGTAGCAATACCTTTTTAAACAACATTTAACATCTCTAGTCACTGTGTTATCTTTCCTATGGAGTACTTGCACTGGACATCCATGTTACACTTAATTACTGAGCTGCAACATGTAGCCCACTGCCCTTTATGCCATGCACGAACAAAGCCCTTCCTGAACCTGCTGTGGGGAAAAGTGAAAAAAATCCTAACTGCACCCAAGCCAATATGGTGATAAAAGGAAAAATTCCTTCGCAGCTCTCCCCCCAAAAAAAGTGGCAGCTAACTTAATGCCCACAGTGGGTCTTGACGAAACCTGGCATTTTACCACCAAAAGGGGAGGGATAATATGTCTTGCTTTAGCCTGGTGTGTGTAAAATAGAAGCTTCAGATGTAGGGCTGCCTCCTAGGGAGGAGTCAGCAACCAAGACAACCACTTTTGCAAGCAGTTTTCATCCCTCCCTCTCCACTCAGGATGGTAGGAATGCATCAGCTGAATAGGGTTCATAATACAGCTCTCACAAATTTAGTGTACGGCCTAGCAGGTTAGTCCAAGGAATAGTGTCTGACAAGTATCGGGGGATTACTCCAAATCACTGCCTTGGCAGTTGCTGATATTTGCAAAATTCTCTAGCAGGCAGAGGATACTTCCTGCACTCTGGAGGGGTCTCTGAGACTTGACGCTTGGTGGGAGAAGCTGACAGGCAAGTGAAGTAGTTTGTGTTATGCCCTTTGAGAAGAAGCAGCTGGACCTTATTCAAAAGCAATAAACAAATGGGGTTACAGTCTGAATAGTTTGGTCCTGTCAGTACAATAAATCAAAGTCCTGGAAATGTCAAGTATACGTATTTTCTTTCCCCTGTGAACAGTGTGGTTTCAGGAAGAAAACAAATAGGATGACCAGCTGGTTTATATGAAAATCAGCGATCACCTTTGGAATGAACTTTGGATGTCATTTCACAGCCATCTTTCCACTATGGGAGGTCATACAAGGGGACACAGCCATAAGTGCCTGAATCTTCTCTTGGTTGAAATAATAGCCAGGAGGGAGACCATATGCAGAGAGAGTTAATCCAGGGAACATTCTGAGAGGGGTTCACATGGAAGTTTCACAGGAGGATCATGCTAAATTCCCAAGCAGGAACAGGTTTTCTGACCATGTGTATGAGTCTCTTGAGAAACTCTGATATTGTGGGATGATAAAAGACCAAGCACTGAAGGAAAGGCACGTGGCAAGCTGAAATCACTATGAAGCAGACCTTTATAAGAGCTATGTGCAAGTCCTACAGCTTCAATAGTAGCTGGTAGTGGAAGATCTTCAGTCCTGGAGTCTGAGTCATGTCCAGACCATAATGGGCTGCCTATATTGAGCAACTGTTCCATTTACATGAGTAGGTCTCTCTGACATATTTTCCTACTTAGAACCAGAATTTCCTGGATCCTATCCTTGTACTTAACCAGTCAACGGCCATACTGCTAGGTGTGGCAGCCCTGAGTCTGGATGGAGTACTTAGCTACAAGGGACATCCCCAATGTATATACAAAATTGCTTGTCCCATACTAAACCAGTATGGGATGCTTTTTATTCCATATTTCAATGTAGCACATACGGTCTCAACTCTGCTTAGCCAGCCTGCCCACCCTTCCATCATACTAGAGGATCTGACTCCATGCCCAGCACCCGCACAGAACCTTAATAGGTGCCACAGTGGCAGTACCCAGAGCTGGAAGAACCACTAGGAAGAATAGGAGAGAAGCAGGGAGTTGCTCCCAGAGGGGCAAAGGAGGACTAGGTGTATTTCAAGTCTGTGCCATATTTCTGAAATATAAACTTGGACAGCCTAGACCATGTCAGGATGGCCCCAGTATCCTTTAAAGAATGGCATGATTTGCCAGTTCACTAGCTGCAGAGCTCAATGCCTCCAACAGCAGATCTTGTTTGGTATCCTGAACTTCTCTAGGTATTTCTGGTCCCAAGCCAAGAGGCCCTTCTCATGCTCATGGCCGTCTACCTTCTGACTGTGCTAGAAGAACTCATTTCAGCTTGTGAGGCTCTCCTAGCTACTGTCTTGCCTTCTCAGATGACCTCCTTTAATGGCTTCCCAACATCTTGTGGCATGTTGAGTGTGTCATGCTTTCCTCCATCAAGAAATTATATTGGGCTAACAGTGTCTCATGGTTTGTCTAAGTATATGCCGTTTGTCAATTCTGATTTTTTTCTGTACTGCTGCAACTACTAATTGATCATGGATCTTGGCGAGAGAAGTGTTCACAGGTTTCTTGAGGCACCTGATGATGCTTCCCCACCAGTTTGCATGTGGGCTGGATGACAGCTGGGATATGCAGAGTCCACTCCTGGGTTCCTTCATTTGTAAGGAAACACAATTCTGGATGGTGCCAATGTGATGAAGAAATTAAAAGAATTTGTGTGATTTCTCTTGGTTCACTGTCATTTCACTAGCCTTGGTCTTCACTACGCGTTGGAAGATCCTGGAGAACTTTAAAGTCACAGGTCACTAGGGCTAGAAAATGTATGACCACCCAGCCAGGAAACAATAAAGGCCCTTTGGATGGAGACGTCATTGTTTTTCCACTGTCCCTACTTCCTGGATATTAATGCGTGGCTCTGGTGTCAGTGGTTCTGGTCAGGATATCATTGAGGAGCCTAATCTCTTCCTCTTCCTGTACCTCCATGAGAGGGTTTTGCTGTGGGATACCAGAGGTGATTGGTCCCCAGTACGGCCAGAGTAGCCACCTATATGGATACTAGCCCAGAAGCGACTGGTTTGCTTAATGACATTCCAGTTGTCTTTGTGGCTACACCCTGCAAGAGGGATCCCCCCAGGACATGTCCAAGGCCACTTGTAGATGGTAACAGGGAGGCATGAGGTGCTTGGCCCTGGAAAGAAGCCATAGCTCAACAATGGTGATGAAATAAGTAGTCGCTGTAAAGTTGGCTCCAGGGCCCAGTGCCACTTCAATATTAACGATGAACCTGAGTATAACTCAGTCCTATACTGGGGTTGATGCCTTCACTGGTCTCAGTTTAGTCAGTACCACTCTCCGTGGTAAAAAAAATGTAAGCAGTTCATCCTTTGAGGAATGGATGCCTCTTCTCCATTTTATAGAACAATGCCTCTCTATACTCTGGTCTCAGTGTGGCGCTTCCCATTCTTTTGCTCCATGTGGCTCCAAGGATGTTGTCTATGCCAGAAGAGCTGGTTCAGAGGACATTCATGCTGATTTCGCACCCAGTTTCAGCCCTGGTTGGTGCAACGATCCCCATACCAGGGTACTCCATGAGCATAAAGTGTTGGAGTTTTCTTCACTCCCTTCCTTTCATTATCAAATCCTGAGTTGTGGTGCTTGCTGGTAGCGAGTGTTGGGAGCGAAGAGGAAAGAAAACAGGGAGGCGGGCACGTTAATGCAGTTCCAACCATACATCCCTCAATTTGCTCACACTCACTGAGAAGGATGTACACACCGAGCGGTTATCAGGCAAGTGTGCCCCAACAGAAAAGACATCCCAGAAAAGTCTGTCCAATTGAGAAATGAGTCCATTACAGATTTGATACAGTTGAAACTATCATTAGTTGGTGAGAGGCACCTAGTCCCATTGTACTTGTATCTTTTGGGGGTTCCTTCCCCCACCCTCCCCAGATCATCCTAATTAATCAAAGATAGAAAGTATAAAGATACCTCTTCACCAAGATCTTTTTAAAATGGAGTCTTCAGCTAGACAGACAGTGGGCTGTACACTTGCCCGGTTCCATCTTGCTGTGGTAAGAGGGAGCTGAGGAAGAGTCATGGCTGCCGCACTCTTTATAACCTCATAGGAAGTACGCAGAGAGGCACAGGGTGGCCCCAAGGACACCACTATTCAAAAAATAATAATCTGACCCTATACGTAGGAAGTGCATGTGCACCCAAGAGCCACAGGTGACATAGTCAAGAGAATTTCTGACATGTCAACTTCATCACAAATTGAAGGGATAGAAATTCAAGTCTCACTTATTATGGAAAGCCTCTGAAGGAAAGCATAGCAGATTTTGGTAGCATCCTGTTTTATTAATACTTTGATACTATAGACCAAATATATAATTCACTGAATATATGTTTAACATTTGTGTTAGTAAATCTGTCATCTTATATAAAATGTCCTATAATTGCAACATAGAGTTATTAAAAGAAGTTCAGCTATGAAGAAAAACGAACAATGATCTGGACAGAAGATCTTCAGTTTTTCCTAACAGTGGTTCCATTCTGAAATAACGGAATATTACTGCTGATACTCAACACCCTTCACAATATTTTTTCGTCGACTGGTAGGAGGGGAGGCAGGGATAGAAACTGACTGAGAATGAGAGAAAGAAGCATCAGAGGGAGAATGATTCTCACACTTAGGAGTGAGAGGGTGCAGCCACTGAGAAGGAAGCTCTTGGTGTTCCTATCTGCTCCCAGGACCCTTTGGTGCCTTGGAAATCCCCATTTCCTGCTTCCCAGCTCAAACCTGAGCGCCACAGCAGCCACATTCTCCCTCTGCCCACCAGACGTACACAATCTTTCATGGCAGCAGAGTTCCCCAGCCACAATATTTCCAATCCTCCTCTGCCATAATGTCTTAAAAATACGCATTTTTGCATTTTAATTTTGACAACGGTATAAAAAGACTATGACAGTTACGACTTGGAGGGATCCCCAAGGTAAAAAGACATTGAGTGTTATGACATTACGCATGAAACAAGAACAACATTTAAGAACTAGCTAAACAAAGTAGCCTTTTAGTAAAAGGCTACTATACAGTTATTAAAGGAATTTTCTTACATAAATTATCTAGTTGTGTACTACATAATATACTTAACTGTTTGGACACTCTGGCTCTGAGCCCTTCAAAATGCCAAAGCCATGTATCAAACATCTCTGTTCCTGGCTCTGAATATCAAAATGTAAGTAAACTTTATATTTAAAAGCAGGCACTAATAAAAGAGAATAAATTGTACTGGGATTGGACAGTAAGTTGGACTGTGAAGGCAGTCATGTGTAGAAACCTTTTATGTCTATTCCACCACAGTCACCAATGAGCAGTTGGGCATATGAAAAGAAGCTTTCTGTGGTGCTCACATTATAAAGTCATCTCTCATAAAATGTCCAGCTTGGCACATAAAGCCACATCAAAACCAACTCTCAACTAGTGATGGATGAACCTCAATGGGTTCAGTTAATCATCAACTGTTATCCAAACTTCTTTGGACTCTCACTCATTTCATCCTCTCCTAATAGACATCTTGCCTTTTCCTCTTTTGGTAACCCCATTCCTACATAGCCCATACTAAATACCATTTTCTCCCCCGAAACATGTTCCATTTTCATGCCTGACATACAACGAACCTCCACCCAGTCCTCCATTTGTCCCCCATTCTCCTTTAGATAATTATTGCAGGGATACACAGTTGTGTCTCTGCTGGATCCTAGGTATTTGCACAGGTTGAACCTCTCTAATCAAGCACCCTCAGGACCTAACCCGTGCTGAATCAGAGAATTTACCGAAACACTGGGGGGGGGAGGGGGCACGGAAGCAATGTTTTATAAAATCATTACAACACTTCCACTACTTACTGGACTCTTAGAAGACATTTAGGGATAAATTAGAGCTAAATAACAGCACAGAAGACTGACAGCCAGGGCTGGTGGCTGTAAACAAACTTTATGGAACCACAGGAAACTTGAGCACAGTCACAATAAGTGGACATCCAGCTAACTAAAATCATGCTAGACCACGGATGTTGCTGGACCAGAGAAGTCCAACCTGTACTTCGTCCTATGTTTATAAAGGCACTGTTTGAGACCGGAACAAGCAAACAAGTTCCTCCAAGATAAAAAGCTGATGTTCAAACTAGTTGTCTGATTCTAGATTATTATTATTATTAGAAGATTGACTAAAGGCTTACTTAAGGATTTCTTTGATCACTGTTACATAAAAAAATAGAATGATGTAAGAAGAACTGATTCACTTACTTCTCCCCACTCTATAATCCAGTCATCCTCTGCTAGCTCCTTCATGGTCCACAGGCCTCCCTAACTCTGAAGTACTGAAACGCTGTTCGCCTTAAATCTTGCCGCTATGTTGTTATCTAATACCGATTAAGGTCGGTTGAAGGACCTAGCCTAGGGCATGTCTAGACTACATTGTTTTTCTGAAAAAAACTGCCCTTTCACAAAAAAAACTTCACCCGCATCCACACTGCAATCGCATTCTTTCAAAATTAAATCAAAAGAATGCGGGGGGGGGGGGGGGTTCAACATTGGTAAACCTCAAATTACGAGGAAGAACATCTTTTTTAAAAGACATGTGTGGATGTAGAACAGAGACGTTTTTCGAAAGAGGCAGTTGAAAAAAGCACAGGTGCCCTGGTGGCCATTCTGTGAATAGCAATCAGAGCTTTCTTTCGAGAGAGCATCCATGCAGTCTGGACGTTCTCTTTTGAAAAAGCAGATCACTTTTTCGATCCGGTTTTGAGGTGTGGACACTCTCTTTCGAAAGAAGCTTTTCTGAAAGAGCTCTTTCGAAAAAGCTTCTTTCAAAAGAATCTTGCAGTGTAGATGTACCCCTAGCTATGTTCTTCACTCAATGTTTTTGTTATTATTTAGCTCTAATTAACCCCTAAATGTCTTCTAACATACGGGTAAGCAGTGGAAGTGTTGGCAATGCTGCTAGGCAATACTGATCTATCGTGGTATGGCAAATTCTTTGGTTTGGAACCAATCAGGTCCCAAAGGTGTCAGACTAGAAAGGTTCAACCTGCAATATATTTATTAACAACTGTGTATGGAGCTAAGGAAACCTTAATTTTCTAAGAGTTAGCTTAAGGCAGGTAAAATTGTCACCTGCTCTAGTACACAGTGTTGCAAGCTAACACAATGAATTGCCATCGTACCTTGCAGAAGACAAACTCTAGACAAACTGTACCTTTAGAAACTGGAATGCATGCATGTAACCAGAATCCATACATACTTTAAAATATTGAAGAAAAGAAAATGTTTTTCATTAATGTAACATGGCCTTCAATTTCATAGAGCTGAGAAACAGAAACTAGGATTGGCCTATTTCTATTCTCTCTACTACATTAATGCTTTCAATACTCTGTGGATGTAGAAAAAGATCAGCCTTTTGTAAAAGACAGAAAGTACAAGTTCATTAAAATGAAACTGCTAGTTATAGTGAAGAAAAATTTCGTTGAAGAGAGTTATTTCCTTTTAAGACATCATTTCTTCCAAGAATCTAACATAGCAACCTTTGAGTCGTTTAAACTTTTACATCACTAAAGGCAGAATGATGGGAGCAAGCTCTCAGATCACCTGTAAACCCTGAATAGTGGAAAAACACTATGAACAAGAGAATGCAAGTAAACTCACCACTGGCATAGGAGCGACTGTCTTCCTCACACAATTTGTGCAGCTGCTGGTATTCTTCTTGGGCTAACTCAAAACGCTGCTGCTTAATTTGATAGATCTCTTTCTTGGCATTAAGTGCCTCCTGGGCAACAATTAAATATTCTTTTAGCATGCGCTCCTGCTCTCTTCTCCACTGCTCTCTTGGGTCCTCAATTTGTGTGAGCTCTGAGGAGAAAAACTTAAGTCATATTACTCCACGAATTACAAGTACTATCTCAATAGCTACATTGATAGTTCATAAGCACAAGACATGAGCTCAAAGAGTCTAAGTGAAGTCTGTCTCTAAGACATCTACTATACTCAATAGAAAGATCAAGATCACACCAGTAAAGAGAGGAAAAAAAGGGGAACTTTAACTGCATTGTCCCTTATATTTGAGTCTTAGAGATGTATTAATATCTTAGAGATGACATTAAAAACCAATTTTTTCAGCCCTAAATGACCTTATTCAGTCAATTTAATTTAAAATAAATTAGACCATTTTGATGGCTTAATCACAATACACCCAGAGCAAAGTAAAAGCCAAATCAACATCTCAATACTAGATTCAGGAAATCACTTTTAACATGCTTAATTTTAATTTCTTTTATCCTAACAGCCATTAAAAAGCTTGATGCTTTCATTACTATCCTTTTAACATTTGAGAATGTTTACAATCAGACTGAAAGTAAGACTTGTTTTTAGTATTAAGAAATCCTTCTAAATATATGCTCATAATATAGAAAAGTTTCAATATGGTATGTTCATGCAAACATTTCAGTGGTCCACAAATTCAACACAACGGAACACAAAACCTGGGGGAAAAAATGGCAGGAAGAGAAGTTTTGCATCCTCCTGCCTGTGTAGAGTCCCATTGCGTATGTGAATGCTATGACTGTGTTTACAAGAATTAGAGGCATTCGTTTCCATTACTGCAGCTTCACTGTTGGTAATGATTGTGCAATCTGTAAGACAGCCAGGGGACAAGCATCTTGCCACCATATTTCAGAACTGAGTTAGTCAGTATGGTGGTAAAATATGCTTCTACCTTATCTAACATTTCTGTTCCATTTCCATCAATCTTTACAGTTAATCAATATATACAGGTGCAATACATAGTTGTCAAAATAATCTAGGTTTTTGTTTTTTCAAACTTAAGCTACAGTAAAACCTACTATAGGGCATTCCACAGGTTAACTACACCAGATAAATTATTTCTGTTATGAATTTAAAATGTATTTATAAAATGATTTTTGAAACCTCATACCCTCTTGAGGAATGTAGAATAAGCCACAAAACAGACACTCAGAACAAGCAAAGAAGATATTTTAAGTTCATTTCTCCCTTCCTAAAACTCTGCTTTTGGTTTACTCTGATAGGAAAGAAGCAAGTCAACTCTTCGGTGGTACTAATGATAAGACTTAAAGCTATTTAAATATGTCTGTGTTTGTTGTGAAATTTGAGATTTTAGTGATTGAGCCCCCAAAAATAAAAAACTAAGTCTCCCTTCTAACTAATATTAAAAAGATCACCACAGATATACAAGCAGCTCTGTTGTTTGAGAACAGTTTGATTTCTAAACATCTACAGAAATGACAATTTCCGGGAATTAAAAAGTGAAAATGTTTAAAATGTTTCAGAACTATGATACCCCAATAAATGTCTTTGGAATGTTCAAATTCAGGAGGTATCCCAATATAGCTATCCCATGTCTTAGAAATACTCCCATTATTTCAAAATATTTTTCAAAATAACGGGAGCGCGCTGTTTCACCATCCATGTAAATTTTGTTGCACGAGGGTTAAGGGATGGCTCAAAACAGCGTGTTATTACGAAATTTGGTTCTGTGTAGATAGCACCAAATTTTGAAAAAGCCTATTTTGAAATAGATTTGAAATAAGCTATGCAATTCGCGTATCTTATTTCAAGTTTAGAGTGCTCTACAGACACACCCTTATATCCCATAAAAAGTGTCACTACCTGTTAAGTACAACATTGACATTCTTAAGAGGAATAATGCTCTGTATTCTGGCCTGAAATAAGCGTATGGAGCACAGACTGTACCAGTTACTATAGAGAAACTGAAACGGAAGGTGTTTTAGATTTGGATAGCCACTAATTTAGATTTTTTTATAGCTGACTGAAATTTCTATAGTCATTTGAGTACCGCCCTAGCTGGCCAAGAACATGGAATATGTTATTCCCAACTGGGAAATGTGCAACTGGTTAAAGGAGACTTCAAAAGGCTCCCAAGACTCAGAGGAGGAGAGGAAAGGAATTCTGTGGTTGGCAGCCACTGACGCTTCTTAAGAAATGGTTGGACAGGATCCAACACCAGCTTAGCGAGGGTATCAACAAAGGCCAGAATTAACAGGATGAGATGGAGATGAGGGTTAGCTCTGAAGGTAGCGCTGTGATTTACAGAGGATTCCTTTTGCTCCGGGGTTTCCTAATGTAAATGGACAGTCGTTGGCCAAAATCCTCTTTATCTCAGCCCTTGGTGTTCTCTCTCAATAGCTTTGTCCAAGAAAGGGGAGGCCTAGAAGCCTGTGTTGCTGCTTTATTTTGAAGGTTTCTACAATGCACTGACTTTGAAAAGCACAGATTTAAACCCTCTCCTGCATCTTCTCCCAATGTTTCTTGAAATTAATACATTCATTTTTGCCACAGTGTATACTGATACACTGCGTTCTGGCTGCTAGAAAGGGTATATAGCCAGATCATGAGTAAAGAAGAATGGAAAAAAGTCTAATGCATGAGCAATCCCGCTCTCTTACCAGATACTGTCACCCAACAGCTATTGTGGCAAATATTTTTAGGAAGATCTCAGAATTGCTACTGTAAGCAACAGAACTGCTTCTGATTTTTCCCTATAACGCCCCTAAATTCTACACCTGCACTAGAATCAAGCTTTAAAAAGAGAAACAAAAAACGAACAGATCTTTGTTCCATGGCATGGAGAATCTAGTTCCTAACAAAGGAATCCTACTACTTGGGTGCTTTGTTAGCCCTTTTAGCAACGGTATGCCAACAGGAGTTTTGTGTTTAGTTTATTATCTACCATACTGTAAATCCTTTACTAAATAATGAAATCTGACTTTGTAATAATATTCAGATTTATACTATGCCTACATGTACAGTGTGTGTGTCTGTAGTGTTTATGTACATATTACAATATATTATTAAAGTCTAAGGTAAATTTCTATCTTCTATAAAATTCTCCTGGTGCCTCAAATAAAAATAATTAAAATGAGCAATATTCTTAACAGCAAGAATTACACAGTGCTATAATTTCTCAGTGGATCTTGAAATATTCAGTAGGTTATTTATCCCTTTAGTGACTGCATTAAAATGTCTAACAGGTGGTTGTTTGTTTTTGGAGGGAAGAAGTGTTTGTGTGTGTTTTTCACACACCAAAATCAAGTGAAAAATATTTTTGTGAAAGCCACAAAAATATGCACAGCAGTTCAGAAACTGGTATTACCTTTAAACTATTATTTTAAATTAACTACATTCCAAAGAGATTGCATTGAAATTGGTTTTGCAGATAGTGCTATTTACCACTGAAGTTAGTTGCCAATTCGCAAAATACAGAAAGTATGTGCTCATTAGTGATAAGCAGCATACAGATAGCAGCACAACAGTAACAGTGGCATTATTGCCACGCTATAAAGGTAAGATATATGTTTTAAAAAAATATGATTGGCAAGCGTGCCAGCCAGTGGCAATACGAAGCTCAGCAACAGCACCCATCCACATTCCCCAAAAATGTAATGCAAATATTCAGTCGTCATTCTAAGCCCACTGATTTGCTATGTGGAAGCATAAGGTATGTGATACTTAGGAGAGGATGAGACTGCTGATTTAAATAAAAAGATGTGGTAATTTATCTATCAACAATCCTAAAATTATGCTGAAAACCACCATATATTTCCTTATAGCACGTTTTGGGGTTTGGGGTGTGGGTCTTAAAAGGGAGCCACTGTAAAGCAATTACAGGCTTTGGAGCAGAACAGTCAATAGACCCCATGCACACACAAACCACACCCGTGTGGACGAGGTCCACCTGACATTTGGGCAGTGCTGCACCTCTACTGACTGGTACCCAGTGAGATTCTGTCTGCACTCTTCCAGCATGGCCAGTGCTTCCACATGCTCACCCAACATACTTTACAGCCACAGGTACCACCCCACGCATGCCTAGAAGCCTTATGGCCCACTCTGACAATTTAGAAGGGCTCATGGAGCTTCTGGCCATCACCACTGCTACTGCAGGACTCCACCCCTTTTTAAATCACCTGGGCTCATGGGCAATTGCCCTCTTTGCCCCACCTCCCCCTCCATCATCAGACCTGCTGGAAAGTTATGTAATACTCAATGCACTCTGAAAATGCTGTCATTCCAGCAGCATTAGCATTTGCACTGCTTTTTTGTCAAGCTTCTTCAATACTTTTCTGTCAAAAAGAGAACTCGAGGCACTGATTAGGAATACATCTACTTTGGAAAATTATTTCTGAATATAAATTATTAACTCAAATGAAATTATAAATGACTTATTCAAACAAGGACTATTTAGATATCCTTTTGCATTGCAGCACAATAGTAATAGGGATTTTTCAAAGAAATATTTTTCATCCATAGATTCTAAAGCACTTTACCAAAGGAGATCAGTATAGCCATTTGACATTTGGGAAAACTGAAACACTGCAAGAAGTAACTTGCCATGGGCTTCTCACAGTAGGTGGAAATTGAATACATGACATCACGATTGCATTTGGGGCAGCTGGAGTATCAGCTTGTGAGCGTTCATAAAACCAATTTCACTTCTACTCACGATTTATATGGTCCATGTAATAAATTCCAATCTGTTGATCATAAACTGTTTCCCATCCCAAAGGAAGCTCATCGCCAACACAGTCAGCAAATGTTAATGGCTTAGTAATCCTGTAAAAAAAAAATAATGAAAATAAACTCAATGCACAGTTCACTTTGCAAGTACTGCTATTTAATATGTGTTTTGATTATATCAAACCTCTTATCTGACAAGGTTAAATAGCTAAGACACTTGAGTATGCAATAGTAATTTTAAATACATAAAAACTGAAGTGTATAAAGAAAATGAAAAATTAATTTAGAAACTATGCTGACAGATACCTTCAAAACAGGTCAGACTACTTTTCCCTTCAGGTTCTGTGTTAAACTATTTAATTATGATGGCATGCAGTCTTGCCAGTTTTTCTTCCCCATATTGTAGTAACAATGTGAGAACAGAGCTAGAATTCATTGTGGTTCACATTCATTGGAAACTTTATAGCATCCAAGTTCTTAAAATGTCAAACCAGTATAATTTTCTGTCCGTAGCAATATATATTTTTTTCAACTGCCAATGCACAACTGTTAATAAAATCCTATTATCTTAGGCCAACATAAGTTACCCTATTCCATCCAGAAAAAGGAATACTCAATATAGGTTTGGGAAGCATTTTGTTAGGGA
This sequence comes from Pelodiscus sinensis, assembly GCF_052426305.1. NCBI lineage: Eukaryota > Metazoa > Chordata > Testudines > Trionychidae > Pelodiscus > Pelodiscus sinensis. The sequence continues at coordinate 220,984,570 of NC_143052.1, forward strand.
TGTAAAATCCTTTTGAACTGGTTAAACATTAAGTTTAACCAGTTAACCAATTAAACAGGGGGGAACAGCAGACAGGGGCTGTTCCAGTTACTTTGGAGCATCCCTGCCCATGGTGGGCTCTGCAGGGCTGGAGCAGCCCCTTGGCTTTCAGCAGGTTGAGGGCTATTTCAGCCTCTGCTGATTACCCATAACTGGTAAGTCTCACCCATTAAGGGTGAAGCTTACTTGTTAACTAATTAATCATTAACATCCCTAATTTTCATATTCTTAGAATAAAGAACAGACATGAGTAACAATACTACTAACTAAGGTTTTTGAATATGACACTACTTCTGCAGCAACTGCTGGACAAACTAATACGGGTTGAACCTCCCTGGTCCAACACCTTCAGTACCTGATTGGCCCTGAACAAGAGAATTTGCCGGATGAGGGAAGGTCAGGCATCCGGACTCCCTTGGAGCTACCCTCGTGGCTGCTACCCCAGGAAAACCCAGAGGCCTGAACTCCTCCGGCGCACCTATCTGGCTCTGTTGCCCCCAGCCCACTCACGGGGTGGCAACTGCTTCCAGGGCTCCCCGGATCCAACCGCCAGCCTCACACAGGAAAGCAGTTGCTCCCTTTCCCTGTTCCCAATGGAGCAGTAGTCTCTCCCTGGGCTCTCTACCCTTAGGTCACTGGCCCTGTGGCTCCACTCCCAGATGCTCTCAAACTTTGCAGCCAGGGATCTCTAATCTAGCAACATCTCTGGTCCTGACAGACCATGGATGTTGCCAGAGCAGAGAGTCCTAGACAAGAGAAATTCAAGCTGTCATAATAAAAACAGACACGATAACATTTAATAGAATACAGGTAAATAATCATTTTCCTACTATTTGCCAAGGATTCAACATTTGAATTGCTCTGAAACATCAAAGCTAACAAGAAATTAAGAAAACCAATACAAAGGCATAGTGACACCGACAGAATCAAAGGTGTCAATATTTGGGATAAAAACTAACAGTCTTGCAGCACCTTAGAGGCTAACGAAACATGTAGATAGTATCATGAGCTTTCGGGGGCACAACCCACTTAATCTGGAGAAGTGGGTTGTGCGCATAAAAGCTCATGATACTACCTACATGTTTTGTTAGTCTCTAAGGTGCTGCAAGACTATTAGTTGTTTTAAGTTTTTCCAGTTACAGACTAATTCAACTACCTCGCTGAAGCTTTTAAATATTAGGGATCTTAGATACCGTGCAACTGAATAGACATGTAACTGCATAAAACTTAGTGGTTACATGACTATTTGATAGTCCTCAGGGATGGAACCAGCAGCCAATATGCTCCAGCCCCAGGGGGCACCCTACCATCCCACACTGCTGCCTCTATCAGATAAGCCAGTTTAAAAAACAGTTCCCCACATAGACGGGCTGCCTGTCACCCCGCACTGCAGCCTCTGCTACAGAAATAGTAGCATGAGGTGGGTGCAGCCCCTGCCCACGATGATTTGAGCTCCCTGTAGACAGAGACTGGTCCGCAGCAGCAGCCCCTGTCCACGGGAAGCTTGGACAGGAGGAGGGGAGCAGGTGGCACCATGGAGCTGGTGCTAACCCGCTTTTAAGCCAGCTCCTGCTCTAAAGCAGGCCTGCAGAGCCAGCACATGCAGGGAGCCTGCTTGAATGCAAAATCCCTGCACAAATCAGCTCCAGCCTGCCTCCCTTACCCTCTGCACTGCTGCCTTTCTATCAGAGGCAGCAGTGTGGCAGTGGCAGGAAGAGGGCAGGCAAATCCAGTGCTTGTGGGGAGTCTGCTTAAAGCCAGCTCCTCCTGTGCACTAGTTCCTATTCCACCCCCCTTTGCTGCCTCTGATTCAGGGACAGCGGGGAGGTGGGAGTATGTGTAGTCGAAAAGATTAAGCAATAAACCAAGGCTTATCGGTTAATCGTGTACTCGCCTACACACTGACATCCCTATAGTCAATATTTATCCAGTTTACTTCCTAAAGGATCATTCCTGAAATAGCTCAAACCCAGTGTATCCCCTAATAGACTCTAAATGGCTCAAATAAAACAATATAGTCAGTCATGTAATCAACTCAGCCACAAAAGAAAACTTAATTTTATAAAGATAATTACTATTCACAATACAAATACTGGTTAAATATAAACAATTCTCAAGTAATATCCTCTAAGTGATGCACATCTCCACATGTTACATAAAATCGGCTCCCAGCGCACAAATGTGTGCTCATTACAAAGGATCCAAATTTAGACAGCATTTATAAATGCATAATTTTATCTCCAGCAGGGATCTTAATGATCCTCAGCCTGACTTTCCAGGACACAGAACACTGGACATTCTCCAGTAGTCCTGCAAAAACTTTAACTTGTATATGAATTAGGGCATATCTTTTAGAAGAGACGTCAATCTGCATTTCAAGATTTCCAGCCATGGAGAATCTACAATATCCATTGATGAGTTGTTCCAATGGCTCACTACCCTCCATGGTAAAAAATCTGCCCCTTATTCACTGTTTCAATGTAATAAGCTTTAGCTTTGAAAAGTTCCATACTGAATCTTTTTAATCCTTTGTATTCTATGTTTATAAGCCCTGAAGTATCAGAAATATTCTCCTAGTGATACAGACTTAACAACTTGTCTCTTAACCTTTTCATAAAACACTGCCTATTTAGCTTAAGTCTCTCATTGGAAGACTTAAACCAATCTTGGCTCTTTTTTGTACCTGCTTCAATTTTTCAGGCTTTTCTTTGAAATACTGACACCAAAAGTGGCCAGAGTATTTCCAGAGTGGTCTCACCAATACCATATATAAAAAGTAATATCAATTTCAGTATTCCTACTCAGTGTTCCTTTGAGCATCCAAAGGGATCTTCATCCCTTTTAGCCAAAGCATCACATTAAACAAATATGAGCTGCAAGTCATCTGCCACAACTGCCTATGTCCTGTCCAGAGTAAAGAAATGAGACTTATTTCTGCTAACAGTCTCCAGTGTAGTCTGAAAGACAGTACTTAATCTTTTTACATAGAGTGAAATCTTTCATAATTACCAAAACCTTAAGCCTAAGTCAACTTCACAAATACAAATGGGAAAATATAATTAATTTATTGTGGTGTTTGAGCCTCTCAAACCCTCTCAACTTTTTTTTCTGAAGTACCTTCCACACTTTTGTTGGAACACCCTGTGCTTTATACAATACTTCTCTGCAAAAGTATTCCATTCATTTTTTAAAAAAGCAAAGATATTATACTTTCCAGTCATGTTTACATACATGATATACAGACTAATTTGGGCAATAGTCAAATCGATATTAAGAAAATCACAGTTTGGTCACCTAGTTTCCATATATTTCTGGTCTAGGTGTTTTCCAGAGACACTGATTTATTTGTTCTACACAAGTAATAACATGCAAAAAAAGGCCCAAGTTCTGTTTTAGTACCAACAAGACTGAAGTTTGAAGGAGGTAGGACAATTATGATTGAGCCAATAAAAAAGCCTGCATATTAAAATTTACTTAACACAAATGCAAAGTAGCAAGGAAAGATTTCAAGAGGATTAGTTGTCTAACCGAAAAGGGGTGCACAGCAAGCATCCACATGCTGAATGTTCTTAAATCACACCCAGCATCACTAGAGAGGCAAGAGGAATACTTTTTCTTGCTCAAGATTATTCAATGATGTCACATGCAGAAGGCTTGGAAAGTGTGCCACTCAAAACTATCTACATTGTATAAGACTCATTAGGATAGCATCTGAAAGTTTAAATATTGTGTCTATACTAACAATTTTCTCACTTTTGCTCTTGAACCAGTGAAGCTGGTAGTGTCTGTGGTAGTCTTGATGGAAGTGCTAGTGAAGAGAGCATGAAAAGCCTCTGCCATTTCTACATTAGCACTTCCACCTTCACTACCACAGATCATGCAGCACCAGTGCTAAACAACACTGGGATAGATCACAAAAATTCCATCCAGAGGCACATGCACGCAAACTCAACTATGCTAATTATCTCACATGATTGAATGCTTTTAAAAATGCTTAAATAGTGCTTTAAAAAACTGAAAATTATGTAAGTGCAAGTCAGTAATTCACCATCATAATCTTATGCAACCATACTACAGTATTTTGAATGTGCCCAGTACAAGAGTTAGTGAACCGTATGATCAGTGCAAAGATGTCCTTTTTTAAAGATAAAAATGTACAATTAGGTTTGGTAATTTTTGCAGATTAAAGAATAATTTCATCAATCTGCTAGAATGAAAGTTATGCTAACATTACCAGTTATTGTACACAACACTTACCCAGAAGAAAACCCAAACAACTAAAAATAAAAAACATTAAGTTTTATGAATTTTAGGATTGACAGAAATACATTTGACTAAGTGTCTAGAGTTTACTTATGCTGCATAATATGAGATTTGAAATCTAGTAAAATGAGAGGTGTTGTACAGATTAGAACTATATATTGTTTCAGTAAAATTCTAACACTACAAATACATTATACCAATACTACAATATATTACGCCTATCTTAAAATGTTCTATTACTGATCATTTTCAGTACGATACTTCATGGAAAACTGTCCATTTGAATTAAAAGCTATAATCGTTGAGAAAAAGATTTATTACAGAACAGCGTAAATGTTCTTCTAGTACTTAGTCTTGTAGTTATGTAGGTAAAATATTGCCAAATTAGTTCTAATTTCTCTAGTCTTCAGTTACAATATTAAAAATACAAGGTATAGCAACTCTGATTTTTTTTAAAGATACGCTGTGTTTACAAGTACTTAATATAGTCCAGACATTGGTTCCTACCTAAATTGCCGCATGACCAACCTGCTTTTTCTTGGAATGGCATGCTTGCCTATCATACATACACATCCCTTATTCATAATTAAAACCTACACATGCAGTATTTTGTCTTGATATGCTTTAATCCAGCATCCTTGATGATCCCACCTCTCTCACTTAAACTTATAAAGTATTAACTTTCAGGGAACAAAGAGAACAAGAATGAACATTACAGAAAAAGAAGCTTCAGGCAGTAGCCGAGTTAGTCTGTACAGGATAAACTTCAAGTGCTACCAGACTATTTGTTGTTTTTTTAAGTTTATTATAGGAAAACAGCATTAAATAGATGCGGCAAGTTCCCCACCATTTTCACAAAAAAACTGTTTAAACTAGCATAGTTTGTTTCTCCCAAGGAAACCTTAAAGTTATTAAGAATTCATGCCAGCACACTAAATGAAAAAAAATGGAAATGGAAACCATGATCACACAATCAATAACTCAGCTATTTAAGCTTTTACTAAGGAATTGTCTCTATTCAAAATTGTACCAACCTGAACAAGTTAAAATTACTTTGGTTTTCTTATTCTATTCCTCCCCTTCCTCAATCTGGCCACAGTATAAAACCAAAACATAATACAATGCAATTAGCTATCTCTGCATAGGAAAACACCAACACTTGAAAAATGGGGTAACTGAAAGACAGATACACCGAAAAAAACTACTGGATGAAACTCTAATAGATTCAAAGAGTTTACAGCCAGAAGGGACCATCAAATCATTTAGTCTGACCTCCTGTTTATCATTTCATTTCACCCATTTCCTCTGTATTGAGCCAAATAATGTGTCTGGCTACAGCACATCTTGCACAAAGGCATCTAAGTCATGGCTGGAGATGGAGAATCCACCACTTCCCTTGGTAGGTTTTTTTTTGCTATGATTAATCACCCTCACTGTTAAAAATGTGCGGCCTATTTCTAATTAGAATTTGGCTGCCTTCAACTTCCAGCCACTAGCTCTTGATATACCTTTTAAAGAGTTTCTACAGTGCTTCACTGCTCTACTTGAAACAAATCATGTTGAGAACAAAATTCAATGCAGTTGCAAGGAAAAGCCAACTAATTTGCAAGCTGTTTAATGCTCCTTAAGAGGCACAGATTCCACTGTGACTCCTTGATTTCAGTTCTCTAATGCAGGGGTTCTCAAACTGTGGATCCCGACACCCCGGAGTGTCACAAGCAACTTAGAGGGGAGTCGTGAGCAACTTAGAGGGAGGTTGCGGAATCACAAAGTTTGAGAACCTCCGCTCTAATGTTCTGCAAAGAGCACATGAAAAAGTACTTAGTAGATTCCATATAAAAACGTTGAATATGCAAATAATAAAGTCTGTCAGATTACATTTCAAACCAGTGACCACTCCCACATGGACTTTCACTGTCTCTCAAATCACCTAATTTAAATGTTTTAAATGATATACTTAGCAGTTACACAACTATTCACTAGTCCCCGAGTACGGGGCGGGCAGCCACTATGCTCTGGCCCCACTCATGGGGAGCCCCCTATCAGAGACCGCAGCACAAGTGGCAGGTGGGAGCTGGTCTGTGAGGAGAATCAGTTTAGAAACCAGCTCTGCACGGGCTGCATGGTGCCCCACGCTGCTGACTCTGCTACAGAGGTAGCAGCACAGGGTGGCAGCAGCCCCGTGCGCAGGGACTGAGGAGCAGCCTCTGTCCATGGGGAGCTCAGACCACCTGCGGACAGGGGCTGCTGCTGCAGACCAGCCTCAGTCTGCTCTGAGCCCAGGCCACCGTGGACAGAGGTTGCTTTGTGGAAGCCTCCCCTGCCCGCGCTACAGAGGCAGTGGGAGGGTGGAGTGGGGACAGTGGCACTGTGGTGCTGGGGGGAACCAGCTTATAAACTGGCTCCCCCCAGCACCAGCTTCTTCCTGCCCCACCTCTCAGCCTCTATAGGAGGAAGCGGGGACAAGAGAGGTGGATTCATAGAGCTGACACGTGCAGGGAGCCTCCCTGAAAGCCAGGTCCCTGCATGTATCAGGTCCAGCCTGCCCCCCTCATCCTCCACACTGCTGCCTCTGATGGGGGGGAAACAAGTGGATCTGGTGTTCCTGGGGAGTCTAATTAAATCCAGGTCCTCACAGGCACCAGCTCCCACTCCCTTGCTACCTCTGATACAAAAGCAGCAGAAAGGAGAGGAGAGCACGTCTGGTCATCAAGATTAACCAATAAACCTAGGCTTATTGATTAATCATGTAGTCAACTATACCTTGACATCCCTACTTCACAGTACATAATGAACTGCCACAATAGTATTAGTATGAATAATGGCAAGGATACAATGAAATAAAATCAAGATTAAGCTGTTTCCTTTGCTCTCTGATTTGACTTTACCTTTTCCAAAAGTAATAGCAATCTTCTGACATGACAGCCATTTTTGGCTATACAATACTTCAGAAGCTTCAATGTTGAAGCACATTAGAAAGCTTCTGGAATCCCAAACCAATGGGTTTAAACAGACAGAAATTGTGTATGTTCTGGGAGATGTTTTCTCACCTAAATTAAATGTTTTGAGTAAAAACAATTTAAAAAGCCACACAGTCTTGTATGCACGTGCAATAAAGCAGATAAAATATTCCTGTAATGCCTAGCTTAATTAATATTTGCTCTGACAATTTAAAAACCAAACTATAAGAAAAGTCAAATTAAAAGACTCGAGCGTGACATGAACATGGGATAGTGTTGTCACCTGATTAGATTCTGACTGAATTGGAGAGAATTTGTTCAGTTTACATTATCTGTTGTGGATGCATAAAAGCCACCCCTCCAGATTATGACAATGCTTTCAAATACAGTCCAACATATTTGCAAAAGTAGACATACTTCACCAAAAAGAGTCAGCTGATGGGGGGGAAGTTACACTATCTTAAGTGAATATGCAATAGGAATGTGAAAGGCTAAAAGCTTGTTAAAAATGACTTAGTATAGACAAGGTCACAGGAAGTTGAACGGGAGTGTGCAATTTGACACAAGAAAACACTATACGTTATAGTATCCTTATTCATTTTCATAGGGCTAATGCTGTTCTACTCACAAAGCGAAAGTACTGTTTTAAAGCACTATAGTGGCATTTGCTACAGGGGAAAAAATGGATGAGAAGGGAAGAGGATTCAATGAGGAGGAAAGCACATATCTGAAGTGTTTTCATCAGAAGTCTGGATTTTGTCCTATTTGTTTGCCTTTCATCCCCTATTTAATTTCTAGCCACTTTAAGTTTAGGCTTATACATTAGCCTGGCATTTTAGCAGCTCCTTTTCAGAGACTATATAGTTAGGAAAGGGAAATGTTGCAGAGGGCTTTTTTGTTGTTGTTTCACAAAGCCATTCCCAGGAAAACTGTTTACAGCTTTTTTTGACCCACATTCCAATCTTGAAGAAGCTATAATGACTTCCTTCACCTTTGTAGCTACAGGCTGGCTAGGAGTACATTCCAAAGCCTGCAGGAACTTCTTTGAAGAAAGCCAGTCTGTGACCACTGAACTGCTCAGCTATATCCCTCCTGCAGCCCTAACCCTCACTGCTCCTCCCTACAGACTAATCCACAGAGATCAAAACCTCTCCTTAGAGATGCCACCTCCCTGGCAGCAGGTCTGTACAATATTGAACAAATTATGAAAGCATTGCACTGGTTCTGGAGGAATGTGCTTTTTCAGTAATATTTATTTTCAAAAATATATTCATTTTTCTAAAAAAGATAGCACACCTTTATCCATTGTGGCAAAAAACAAGTGGCCACTCATTTCTGTATGTAAAATTTGTAACAGATTAAATCATAAAGCAACAAGCCCTATATTATGGTACTTTGGGATATTATATTATCAGATTTATTATAGTATCCCAGCTTACATAAAGAACCCCATTCCACTAACAAAATTCAGAAAAGGTTAAATTCCATGGGGAATTCTGTGGCATTGCACAGGCACAGAATTAGTACTAGGGATTTGACCATGAAGTCGAGTACACCGTTAACCAACAACCCTGAGCTCATCAGTTAACCCTCTTGGGTTACACACAGCACCTCTTTCCCCCTGCTTCCGCTGCCTCTGTATCAGTGGGGGAGGAGGTGCTCTGCTTTTAAACGAGCACCAGCAGCACCACCACCACCACCCCGTGCACCCGTTCCCATGGAGCTGCCTGCCCCCCCCCCCCCCCATATGCTGCTGCCTCCCAAAGAGGCAGCAAATTGGGGGGGGGGATAGAGGGGGAAGGGGCAGGAGCCAGTTTTGAAGCTGGCTCCCGCAGAGCCAACTGCCCCCTTCTGCTGTCTTTGATATGACCCATGCTCATGGAGAGCTGGTGCTCGCTGGGAGCTGCTCTATATCAATTTACCTAGTAAGTAATCTATTTGCCAAACAACATTTCCTGAATCTTTTCTGTCATCTGTACTGTTACAGACACACTTGCTAACAGGTATTTTGAAATAAATCACCAAAATAATTGAAACTGATATGATTATATTGTGTTATTTTGACAAATAAAATAAGCAAACATTTACCTATTTGAAAATATTATGCACAGAATTTTTAATTTTTTTGTGCAGAATTTCCACATGAGTAATGTTCAAATCATAGAAGACGCGTTGGCATTTTAAAATGCCAATTTTTTTTTTTTAAAAGCCCACATTCACTACTTAGAAATATTGATAGCTCAGAATAATATAGACTATAAATACAAATTAAAAAAAACATAGGACTTTCAGGTAAAGTCTTCTTCCTTCACAAAATAAGTTACAAGTGCCTGACTGGCTAATTAGATCTCACGCTTAGAGAATGACAACTCATTCTAACCTTAAATCCTGAAATAACAATTTGGTACACATCAGCTCAGGCCCTCACAGACATAAATCCACAATATAAATAACCACACAGAAACTGGCACAAATAAAGCTCAGTGCTCAGAAAGACAGTGTTAACACAGAAACTTGCAGAATTCAATACAGTATACCCTAGCTTGAGGTCACCGGGAGAAAAACATAGAAATGTTTTATCATACTTCAAGAACCAGCACTGTGCTCAACAACTACATAACATTCAATGCCACTTCCTTTATTTTTACAGACTGTAATTCAGGATGTTGTGATTTTTATCATTCATTAAATTATTACATATTTTGAATTACAACTTGCATACAAAGCAGCCACTCATAATGGAGTCCCCCCCCCCCGTTCAAATGAAACATTACTTTAGAGGGAGGAAAAAAAAAAGAAAATCAGTTCAAAAGTCAGCTATCTTTACTCTCTCCTCTAGTGCTTCTTGTATTTTGTGGAAGATAAACCCAAATTTAAAAAATTAAACAAAGCAGGTTACAGTGTAGCATTATTGCCAACAGAGCACCAGAGGAGCATATTCAATTTCAATGTATTATAATGGCATAAGACAGAAGTAGTAGTGATTAATCGGGCTCAGTAGGCTTAAAAAACAATGAAAGAGAACTGCTTTCTACTAACTACCAGGATTATAATATTTTAATCAGAGGGAAGGTAGGCTGGCTGAGTGGTATGATCAACACGTCCGGTGACAGTCTCAAGGAGATCTCTGTGACCCAACCCATCACAATCCCCATACCAAACAAACCTGTACCTTACCAAAATAAGAAGGAGTAAAAGTTGTTCAGAGTCACTAAACTGAGAACATACCTACCTAAAATTACGATTGAACAAAAAATGTGAAAGTTCCACTTCCTGACTTTTCTTTACTATCAAGTAGGGATGTAAGAGTTCAACAGGTTAACCAGTTAACAGGAACCGTAAGCATCAGCTTATCAGTTAACAGTTAAACTCCATGGGGCCAAAAGCCACCAGTGACAGCCCTGCAGGGCCAGGAGCGGCCAGCAGCCCTGTGATTAACCATGTAACAGATAGAATTCTATCAGTTACACAGTTACTAATTTTTATTATTTTTTTTACATCCCTGCTATTAAGTAAACCCATGAGTAACGATAGCTATATACTGTATTTTCTTATTTTTTTCTCCATAATCAACTCAGAAAAAGTAAGGCTTAGAAAATGTTGCTTATTCCATTACAGCAGTGGTTCCACCCTGTGGTCTGCGGACCCCTGATGGTCCACAACGGTACTGTAAGGGGTCCATGGAAAGTTTAAAAGTAAGGAACAGGTCCACTGCAGGACTGGGACTTTCCATCAGGCGATTCTCATCTGGGTCTCACCATTCATCCTCCTGCCACCAGCTGCACTGCTGTTTATGCTTCAGCACTCTCCCCTCTCCCAGTCCTGAAGTGGGCCTGATCCTTACTTTTCTCTTCCCCTTTTCCCCCCCACTCCTGAACTCCATGCCTGGCCAAGGGCAGAGTGCTGGAGCAGGAGCTACCTTTGGCCATGCGAGCCCCTTCATTGTATCCTCCATGGATAGGCAGGAGACAGAGGGGGTGGGAGCTGAGGAACATGCTGGCCACCATATTATCAAGTAATGGAATATCTGAAAACAGCTATATTGGGTTGGGGGCAGAATCCATACAATTTTAATAGATTGAAAAGGAGTCTGTATGCCCAAAAAGGTTGTGAACCACTGCATTATACCTTAAAATTGTACTCTTTACTCATAACTCTCCCATGTAAACAATATATTAGCAAAGAAACTCCTGAAATACAGAGAGGAAAACTAGAACTAATCTTCCAGGCATAATTTAAATGGCAGCTCCGATCCACAAGTAAAATCAGGTAAAGGTGTACAGAACAGTGTGTCTGCCAATACTAAGCTACTTGACCAAAAGGACTTAAAATAACTTTCTCTAAAATCCATATCCAGGTTAAATGTCACATACCAAACAAAAAGTTTGCTGCTGTGGTTTCTCTATTTACTGCTGCTACGTAATTGCCTTAAACTTTGATTTCATCTGTCTTTATTTCCCTGTCCTTTGTGCAGCTGTATGTGTTTATGGACATAAAGTACAGAATTGTATTAAGTCTACTGGCTTGTTACGGGACATTGCATTACCTTTCCCCAGTTCAACATCCAACCAGCAGAAGGCTCCATCATCCCTCCAATCCAGGAAAAGGAAGTCATAGCCTGAGATTCCCTGGAAATAGGTTAGGCAGAAAATCAGAGGGAGAGAGAGGCAGTATAAACTGGGAGCTGGCTGCAAAGGGAAGGGTTGGTCAAGGCACACTAAGATCTGGGACTGGAAAGCTGAGAGCCAAGGAGACGCTGCCTACTGGCGACAGAGGGCCAGCAAGAAAGAATACAGGAGAGCGTGCTGCTAGCAGAACAATGGTATGGAGGAGTTACGAGAAAGGCTAACATTTGGGAAGGAAGAGTCCCAAAGCATTGTTACAGGCTGGGGACCACCTGGTTAAGCAGCAGTTCTTCAGAAAAGGACCTGGGGATTACAGTGGATGAGAAGCTGGATATGAGTCAACAGTGTGCCCTTGTAGCCAAGAAGGCTAATGGCATATTAGGGAGCATTAGGAGGAGCATTGCCAGCAGATCTAGAGAAGTGATTATTCCTCTTTATTCACATCTGGAGTATTGTGTCCAGTTCTGGGGCCCCCACTATAGAAAGGACATGGACGCATTAGAGAGGGTCCAACAGAGGGCGACCAAAATGATAAGGGGGCTGGAGCGCATGACCTATGAGGAGAGGCTGAGGGATTTGAGTTTGTTTAGTTTGCAGAAGAGAAGAGTGAGGGGGGATTTGATAGCAGCCTTCAACTTCCTGAAGGGAGGTTCCAAAGCGGATGAAGAGAGGCTGTTCACAGTAGTAACGGATGGCAGAACAAGGACCAATGGTCTCAAGTTACAGTGGAGGAGGTCTAGGTTGGTTATTAGGAAAAACCATTTCACTAAGAGGGTGGTGAAGCACTGGAATGGTTTACCTAGGGAGATGGTGGAATCTCCATCCCTAGAGGTGTTTAAGTCTTGGCTTGACAAAGCCCTGGCTGGGTTGATTTAGTTGGGATTGGTCCTGCCTTGGGCAGGGGCTGGACTTGAAGACCTCGTGAGATCTCTTCCAGCTCTATGATGCTATGATTTTGTCATGCATATTTTTAGTAAAAGTCATGGACCACCTATGAACCATAAAGAAGAAAATCACCAAAGCCTGTGACTTATCTATGACTTTTACTAAAATATACATAACCAAATGTATATTCCAGGGTACCCGTGCCACCACCAGCACCTGAAGCAGCAGGAAGCATGGGTCCCTCAGCTACTACAGGCAGTGGAGGGACCCTGCAGCTCCCAGGCATTGTGGGCTCATGTCACGGAGGTGACAAAATTAGAGCCCCTGTTATGAGACCCCTTACTTACACACACCTGTACAGGTATGTCATTAGATCACAGTTTCTCACCTGTGGCTTTTTGTGCAGCCACAGATCTCCTAGGCAATTATTTGGGTGTGTGGGTAGAAAGCACCACTCCCTCCTCTTCCTCCATATTGCTCCTGGATGCACCACCCTGTGTCACCTCTGCACAGAGGTGGGATGTAATGCTGAAGAAGCAGGGTGAGTTGTCAACTTATAGGGGCTGGGCAGTAGGGCTCAGGTTTCAGCCCTGAGGTGGTTGTTGGTGGGTTGGGACAGAAGGATTTAGAGAGCCTAGCTGCATGGAACAGGGTTCCAGCCATGGGGCTTTGGGCATCAGCACCCAGCTCCTGCTGTGGTGTTTCCAGTGCTGACCCGTCAACACTGGCCACACAGCCTTGGTCTTTGGCCATAAGGCTTCAGGCTCCAACTGCTGGTCATGTAGCAGTGGGTTCTGCTTCCCGAATCTGCCTGTATGGCACCAACCCCTGGTGGCAGATGCTATTCCTGAGAGCTCACTCTGACACCCAGCTATTCGCCCTAGCCCTCGCTACGTAGCAGTGGGTGCCAACCCTGGGCTCTGGCAGGCACCAGCCCTGGGTGTAGATCCTTTGGTCCTGGTTGTGCAGCAGTGGATGCTGGCTGCAGGTGCTGATCCCCAGCCCCGGCCACAAAGCAGCAGGGACTGACAGGCTCTGGCAGGTGCTGGCCCCAGGCACTGACCCATGGCAATGCAGCAGCAGATGCTAGCTCTGACAGACACTGGCTTGGGGCTCTGACCACATGGTGATGGATATTTGTCCTGAGTGTCTACCCCTGGCTCCAGCCACATGGCTGCAGGGCTCCCTTCCCTCCCACCTCCCACAGTGGCTTCTGTCCCCTACTGCCTCCCCCTGCCTCTACATCCCACCATCAACCATCTCCTCACTGAGTCTCCCCTGCTGCCTCTGGATCAGCTCCCAACGAGCCAACTTCTCCCCTTCCCTTCCTCCAAACACTCACTACCAGGGTCAGCCTTAGGCCAATTCGACCGATTCGGTTGAATCGGGCCCCGCGCCTAAGGGGGCCCCGCGCCCCTGAACCCGGAAGTGCCAGCCGGCATTACAATTCAGAGCCGGGGGCCCTGCTCCACTACTATGTGGAGCTGGATCTCTCCCCCGGCTCTGCCTGGAAAGCGCCCCGGACTCCCCTGCCTGCCCCCCACCGCGTGTCCTCCCACCCCCATCCCGTACCGTGTCCACCTCTGTGTGGCTCCCCATTGCCACCTGCTGCTGCCCACATGCTGCGTTGCAGGTGGGCGGGGCCCGGGCGTGACATCACGCCCGGGATTTTAAAACTGCTCGGAGGCACACCACGTGGCTGCTTCCGGGTTCGGACTGTGGAGCCTGAGTGCAGACTCCGGCCCCGCAACGTGGAAGGCAGAAGGTAGGGAAGGGGCTTGTGCAGCGGCTTGTGTAGCAGGGGAGGAACTTGGAAAAGGGCTTGGGCAGCAGGGGAGGGACTGGGAAAGGAGTTTGGGGGGCTTGTGCAGCAAGGGAAGGGCTGGGGAAGGGGCTTGTGCAGCAGGGGAGGGGGAGTTATTTTCATAACTTTGTGTTGGCGTTCCTTCTGATTTTTGGGTTGGCAATACTGCTCTTTGACTGGTGAATTTAGAGATGTGTCTCCCTTCAGTTTCCCTTTCCACCCTCCTTTTTTGTCACAGGTCATCAAGAGAATCATAGAGACAATGGAGAATAGGGTGAGTCCATGACTATGGTTAATAACTGGTCAGAGTGACTAACTTATCAGCCAGTGGTCTAAAGGAGCTATCTACTGCCATCTGTTAATCAACTGTAGGAAAAGGCTTCATGGGCAGAGCTTATTTATATAAGATCTTCTTTGCCACAGAGATCAATAGACACACTTGCTGTGTCAAGGTGATCAATTTTGGCTCTTTTGGGTTGAAATTCACTTAAGACTTGGAGCTGGGAGAATGAAATGTTGTTATCCATATTGTATGATTAAAAGGTTAGAGACCTGAACTTAATATGACCTGGCTTAGGGTCTACCATAACTTAAACACTAAGCAGAGGATAGTGAGTCACATCTAACTGAAAGTCACAGAAGATGGAAACAGGTTTTATTTCTGGTGGTGTAGAGTCTATTTGGGAGTCCTCAATTATATCTGCCACTTTACATCCAGTGTTTAAAGGCAGAGCTGACTAGAATAAATTGAGAGTCCTTGTCTTGTCTCAGTGATCGCTTGAGCAAAAATCATTGATAAAATCTTGTGTAGACTGACCTTGGACTCAACATGCAGTCAGTGTGTTGAAGGGCAGTGCAAGGAGGCAATGGTGGTGAGGTACCATATTACCTAGTGAAATCATTGGTGCTGAAATAACTAAGGACTGGAATTTGACCACAGAACTGACACTTTCTTAACAAAGACTCAATTTCTGCTATTTAAAAAGTAAATCAATGTAACAGAAAACTGCAACGCTCTCTGGTAACTTTTTAAAAATTAAACTTTAAACTTTATTGAAAAAATTGGATAGTTTGCAATTGAAAATATTTGACCTACACTTAAGGCAACTGATTTAATTTTGCATAAAATTTTTTATAAAAGGATGGCTTTTTTTTTGAAAATGTTCAATTATATAGATATACATTTTGATCAGATCTACTTCTGATCCTGGGGGGGGAGAGGGGGCCGCCAAAACAGTTCAAATTGTGCCCCGCACTTCCTAAAGCTGGCCCTTCCCACCACTGCCTCTGATTCAGCCAGTGCTAACAGGGACCTGGCTGAGGAGTCAGTGCTATGCCTCTTCCTCCACCCATGTAAACGTGTATCTGCTGTAACAGATGACTACATGATTAATTGATAAGGGTTATCACTGCAAGCACTCAGTCCTGTCTCCTTCTGGGTCCCAGCAACGACCTGCGCTGTGTCTGCACTGAGCGCATTTTAGGAGCCGGAGGTCAGGCAGCCTGGCTCAGTCCCAGCTTGCACTGGGTCCCCAGCACTACCCCAGCTGTGGCTCTGCAATAACTCTTAGTGCAACCAGCTATGCTATTACATCCTTACTCTGGAGAAGAAGTTAAATAAGATTAGAAACATACCTTGGTCATTTTTAAATGGATCAATACACAAAACCCTCTTTTGATGGAAAAGTAGGGCTCATCTACACTACATATGCCAGGCATGTCCAAAGTCCAGCCCGCGGGCCAATTGCGGCCCGTGTTCCGGTTTAATATGGCCCTGCAGGTAATTTGGCAATATCTATCTTTTATGGCCCCCAACGAATCCATATGTATTGAGATGAATACATTGATTTAGACCAACTGACATTAACTGAGATTTTACAGTTATAAATATATTTGGACACAACATGTATACTTGGTGTTATGTTCCTGTTCATATTTTTTGAACTTAAAAGTTGACAGACAACCTTTATTACCAATAATATGTAATGTACTTTACAAGGTTCCTGACATATATTTCAGCTTCCTGGATTTTTTTTTCATCTGGCCTTCAGATATGAAAGGCAGAGTGATTTAACACCTGTTTAGATTTGTCATCCATGTGATGAAATGAAAAGTATGCCGTTTGCAATAAACTTTGCATAAAATAGTTAATTTGCATTTTATTTTAATGGTTCAAAGAATGTCAGGCAAAATGGTCGGCCCTCACGCATGTTCACTTCATAAAATCTGGCCCTCTTTGAAAAAAGTTTGGACACCCCTGACCTATGCCAATGGAAGAAGGTCTCTTGAGGAGGTGGATTAGCTATGCTGATCAAAGACAGCTGTTAGGTAGACTGAAATTCTTCTGTTGACCCTGCACAGTCCACACGGGGGGTTAGATCGTCTTAACTACACTGCTCAAGGGTGTGGATTTTTCACAACTCTCAGTGGTGTAGCTGGGTTGACCTAACTTTTTAGCGTACACCAAGCCTAAGTAAGAAATCTGAGGTTGTAGCGTTCATCTACACAGATTGTTACTCCACAGCAAGTTACAATATGAATCCATACCATACCAGTTTGCCTCAGTAACGTCTAGATATGCTACAGTATCTTGAACTTCCCACAGTGTAGTTTGGTATACTACGCTTTCAAGTGGTAGTAAGTCCAGAGGGACTGACAAATTTGCAGGACCCCTGGGCAAGTTGGGGAGCAGGGCAGGTCTGAATTTCCGGAAGGGGCTAAGTATCAGGCAAAAGGGATAGGGGTGGACCACCAGCCCTCAGCACTGCCTGCAGTGCACTGCTTCCCCTTCCTCGCCAGCCCTCAGAGCCATATGGAGTGCACCATGTAGCATTTCAGTTGCAATTTAAAGGGCGCAGGGCTCTACCCATCAATATTCCTGCAGTAGTGGCAGCCAGAAGCCCCGAGCCCTTTTGAATTGTCAGACCCCAAGGCAACAGCTACCTTTATGTCTCTCTGCTCCCCCCAGCCTCCCTGTCAGCCTGAATAAGCCTAACTACAGGCAGAGACATTCCATGTGCTATAGAAATATCAACTCCAGAAGTTGCTGCAGCAAACTGGTGTGCTGTAAAATCACATATTCAGGGCTATATAGTAACTCACTCTTAATATTCTCATGATAAAGCCCTCTTCCTGCAGAAAGTTTATGACTGGGAATTTCATATTAATTTCAACAAGGCTATTCCCAACAGTAAGTGCTACTTCCAGTAGTAACTGTTCACTACAAGACCTCCCAGTAAAGTATTATTTGACCTTGGACCTTACCCAGTCTGAGTGGTTTGGAAGAGAAAGCTTTTTTTAAAAAGTTACAGAACCAGGTTATAAAGGGTTATAAAATGAAATCAAGGAGCTAACAATGAAAGGAAAAAGTAAATTCATCTCAACTAAGCAGAAAACAACAATGGTTGAAAAACGTATGTCCAGGAGAACATTCTTTTCAAATTTCATCATAAAGTGATTTGTAAGTAGTGCCAAAAGTGGTGCCAAAAGTACATGCATGCCAGGGCTTCACACTCATCCTAATTAAAAACAAATTTAGCATGCAAAATGTAAAAAAAAACCTGCAAAACAATTACACCACACCCACACAATTCTATGGTTCAAAGTAGTAGTCAAATCTAAAATCTTGATCTCAGAGAGCCTCAGTAGTTTCATTCCTATTCTTTGTTTGAAAACCACTATGTACACCAAGCTTTCTAGCTAATATATTTACACAGATTCTTTGAAATATCACTTACAACTCTTCTCCAAGAACAAGAATATATAGCCCATTTACCCTCAATATTTAGAACAGGTTCCTCTCTCAGCAAGTTCATAAATAAAAGTATTTTACTAAAGATTACAATAAGTAAAAACAAATTTGTTTTAAAACTCAAAGTTATCTAGATATTTTAAAACAGAAAAAAACACCTTCAACAAATTTTCTGCAGCACGAGTACATTTCCTTTCCCCTATTACCACAGTCCCTCCCCTGACCTCAAAATGAGAGGGGTACGTAACTGCCCTATTTGTGTTTATTGCTTTATGGTGTGTCAATCTGTACTTCAATTAATATCACCTGCTAATGATGTTTTATGTATTTAAAATCTCTAGGTACACTAAAAAATGCATACGAATATTATAAAGCTTCATAAAACACGTCTCCCAGATATGTGCTACCCTTGAAAATTCTTAAAAGAAAGGACCTTTTTCACAAACTCTCCTGAAACTTAAGCAGCTTTCCCCATTGTATCAACCACCATTCTCCTCCACTCATTCTCCTAGTTCTCAGAAAACACAGTGCTTTTTTTTAAAAACAGTTCCTCAGTTCCCAATAAACTTATAGTCTCTATATACGTATGCTCAAAGCTCATTCATTCACCTAAATGCCAAGCATTCATAATACTGTACTATGCTGTATTTACAATGATTACTAGTTTAAGTCCTCAAGCTTAATAATTCATCATATATTTTTTCAAAGGTAACAATAATGGTAACAAAACCATATAATCTTAAAGGCTGTTCATAGTTTCACCATACAGTATATTTAAATTTAAAGCAAGCTAGTGCAATTTAGTCCTTTAGAGAAAGTAATAAAACATTTGCTCATAACTCTACTTTCACAGTTATGCAGAGTAGAGTCACCAAATTAAAAATGTTCTGTGAAAAATCCTTTCAGAAATACTAACCAATACTAAGTTAATTTTAAATGAACGAAGAGCAGTTGAAACTTAGGAACTTGAAGTAACAAACACTGAAATGGAACCAGCATAAATATGGTATCGTGAAGAAACATATATTAGAAAAAACATTTTCTGTATACCAAAATAAATAGAAACAGTTACAGAGTGATGATGCCTTTTAACCTGAGTAAAATAGTATTAACAAAAGTTATAAAATTTGTTAAGAGCATAAATTCTAGTGCACTCAAAAATAAAACAAAAACCACTGCCTAAAACTTCAGTGTTGTTTAATATTTGCTTTGCGCTGCAGCCAACTCTTCAATAAAATAGCAAACCCCTTTTAAAATAATTGTGAAAGGATTAGACCCATAAAACACACTAATTTGCAAAAATAACCATAAAATAAGTTTTGACATACAGTAGTGTAAATTTTAAATCAAGTAAATTCTGGGAGCAACCAAAGACGTAACAGGGCTACTGTTCAAGAAGCAATAAAAACACAATGTGATCTTGACTGCAAAATTACACGTTACAGGTTGAACCTCTCTTAACCAGGACACACGGATGTTGCCGGACCAGCAAGTCCTGGTGGAGGAGTCCTGGCATCTCAGCAATGCCGGGGGCCCAGTGTGCACTGCGGCAATAGGGCTGGCGGTGGTGGAGGTGGGAGGGGAAAGAGCTGGCCTCTGGCTGGTAGCATACCCAAGGCTGGGAGGGGCCAGTGGCAGTGAGAGACAGGAAGACCTTCCCTGGTCCAGCAAAATCCCTCTTCTGGGACCAGTCAGATCGGGAGGGTGCTGAACAACGGAGGTCCAACCTGTACAGCACATCTACAAGAAATGAACACTGATACCTAGCAGCTAGAAAACAGATGGCAACTGCTGCTGGTGGGGAAAAAAACACAACAGTTCATCACAGGACAAGAAACAAATCCTATCACTTCAATCAATGAAAAGGAACTTTACACACGTAACACACTAATTGAAGCGAGCTTCAGCACTAGATAAGAGTTTCTCCTCCCCTTAAAAAAAATGTTTGAGTTAAAAATAGATATTTCCGTTTCCTCAAATTATTTCCTTTTAATTCCAATGCTCTGAGAAAGTTCATCTGGTTTGTTAACTTCCTATGTTTGTGTTTGAAAAGGAGGAGTGTTAAAATCATACTTCCATCTACAACAACTTAGGAAACTGATTTTATATGCTTTGTATTATTGTTATTCATAAATGGCATCTTATTAGCATTTTTCTTCAAATTCTCCAGTTTTCTGAGGTCTGGCACAGTGGCAATTTTAATGACAAAAATCACCTCGTCCCCCCCCCCCCGCCCACACACACAAAACCTGTTAGGTGTTATTCAGCACTGACTTATTTTTGTACATTTTCTTTCGTGGTCAGTGGAAATGTGTGAAGGTCATTTCCACTACTGAGTCATAGACTTAGATTCCTGTGATATCCAAGCAGCAAACGTAGCAGAATGAGGGGCTGTGGAGAGCCAGCTGCAGCTCTCTATACCCAAAACACACAGCTCTGGAGTAAGTTAGAGCCAAGGTGTGCATGGAAGGGGACAAGGGGTAGAACAGATAAGTACAAAAAGGGAGAAGTGACAAATGAAAAATAGATAAGAGCAAACGAGGGCACGGGATGAGGTGGGGTTGGGGGGAGGGAGATGACAGAAAACCCTGGGGAAGAGGGCAGACAGAATGAGACGCACTAGAGCAGTGTTTCTCAACCAGTGGTACGAGCACCCTTAGAGGTACTCGAGAGAAGTCGGGGGGGGTGGGGTACATCAACACAATTGAAATTTGGAGAAAACTGAATTTTTGTTTTAAGTTTTGCAGTGCTTTATTATTTTTGTACTTTTTACACCCAAAAATGTCATCACCCACCCAGCTACAATTAAGTTGATTAAACAAATGTGTTGCAATAGTAGGGGGAAAAAGTGTGTGTCTGAAAACTGTAGGTACTGGGGGTACTTTTTTTTTTTTTGAAAAGAGGGGTACTTTATAAACCCCGCACTAGAGAACACTGCCCTACAATAATTGGAACTGAACCCAGGAGTGTCCACATTTCTCAGCTTTCAGCAATCATCTGTGAAGCTCATGGAAAACAAGTCTCTTCCCTCTTTGAAGTGACTGATACACACAAAGAACAACAGCTTACTACTGCCATCCATTATTCCACTAAGTCTCAAGTGACAGAGATTTGTGATTGATGTCTACAGATCCAGACCCCACTGAGGCATGGGTCCTGTGGGAAAAGTGTATAGTGAGCATGTTATTAAAGATTACATCATAACACGAGGAGGCCAAATTAAGGTTGCAACTTAATGTTCTTTCAACACAAAGGTAAGGTTTTTAAAAATGTGATTAAACATTTATTCTGCAGTAGGTGTGACAACTGTCTAAAATACACACAACTGAACACCCTTCTCTGAGGCCCCATCCCCTGCTCACTCCATTCCCTGCTTCTTCTCCTTCCCTCGCTTTCACCAGGCTGGGACAAGAAGTTCAGGTGTATGAGGGCTCTGGCTGTGGGTGTACACTCTGAGGTGGGGCCAGTAAGGAAGGCTCAGAGTACCGGAGAAGGCTCAGGGTTAGGGAATGGATCTAGCACGGTTGGGGCTCTGGGGATGAAGAGTTTGGTGTGCAGAAGGGGGCCCCAGGATGATGGTTGTAATATGGACTCCAGGAGATAATTGTGTGTTGCAGCCCAAGAAGCTCCACGTGCTGACCTTGCAGGGTCCACCCCATCAGTTGTGGTTCCTAGCCAAAGGATACTGCGGAGCCCGTGCTTGGGGCAGGGACAGTGTACACAGCCTCCATGTGTCTAGGGGGCACTAGAACATGTAGGATCATTAATTGACCAAATGGCCTTTGGGTCTCTTAGTGTACAAAAAGAAAATTACTATATTTCAAAAGTCAGGAATAAATTCAATAGCTTGCTCATTAAACCACACTTTTTCCAGAAAGAGCACTTAAACTTCCATTCTAGTCCTTAGTCCCACTTCATTCCTTAGGCAGCACAAAATCTAAATTTTAAGACAGCATAAAAATAAGAAAATTATAGTGAAAGATTTCAGGTCCACATTTAGGCTTTGTTAACTTCCTTATGCCTGTTTAAAGAAAAATGTTAGTCATCAATCTAGCATGTGTGAGTATTATTACAACCCCCCGCTAGTGTGTAAGCTTAATAGGGAAGATAAGGGAGAGAAAGAAAACAGATTTCTGTTTCCAAGGAGGCTAGTACTTACAAACAAAATAGCCAAACACACAGATTGGACAGATTTATTCTGAAAGGCAGTGTGGCTAAGTGGAAGAGACTTGGGTCTGCCACACTGAAGAGCTCTGTTCATTTCCCAGTTCTCTTAGAAGCGACCTGATGCCTTTTAGATGTACAGTGCAGATCAGTGGTGGTCTGCAGCTGCCTCCTAGATCATCTGTGGCTTGAGCTAAGTCCTTTCCCTCCCCATCTCCCACGCAGCAGGGAGTCCACGCTGCTGCTCAAGCCTCATGGTTGCCACGCAGCCACGAGGCTGCTGCACCAGCTCTGGCTTCCCGCTCAGAGGGTGTGGGGAGTGGGGGTGAAGAAAGCCCCGTACTTCTCCGGCTCACAGAGAGAGGCAAAGCAAGTGCAGAGCCACACCAGTTTTGGCAGGGAAAGTCAGTACTTCCTTCACCTCCCCGCCATGTGCCCTCTGAGCCGCTCCAGGTTTATCAGCATGGGTTGCGTGGTCAGAAGCCTGAGGGGAGTAGTGCTGGTGGCTGGTGCAAAGCCCGGTGTCCGTGAGGCTCAAGCAGCACTACGAACAAGCAGCCAACTTGAGCCTTGCACCCCAGCTCACCCAGGAGCACTGGGGATGACCTGCCTGATAAACCCAAGCACAGTCACACCAAGCTAAAAAGATAAGGAGTCAGCTGTTGCCCAAAGCTCTCAGAGCCCAGCTGGGGCCAGTTGCAGCTTGTCACTTCTATTAGTGGAGCACTTGGAGCAAGCCCAGTTGCTGCTAATTGGCCTGGCGTAGCTGGTGAAAGGAAGGTGGGGCAGGGAAGGGGCAGTCTGGGGTGCCCTGCAGAAATGCAGCCTGTGATGCTGGCTGTGTCTGGCTGCTGCTTTATTCTCTGCAGAGCCTGGATTCCAGTTCTGGGTTCCGGCAAGAGAACCCACAAAGACAGCAGCTCAGCTGTCGGCTGCCCTGAATCCACTGGACTGAACATGTTTCATCTCCAGCCACTCTCTCCCACTGTACCAGGGGTAGAGGGGTATTCAGCCTTGGGACTCTCAGGGGCCCCAGACACTGAACGTAGTTGGTAACATTTCCTCAGCCCCAGCTTTGTGGGGTTAGCCGGGCCCCAGCATGCCCCTCTGCCGGGGAGGACAAGTCTAAGCTGTGGCTGCCACATGCATCAGAGTAACCAGAGAGCTGGGAGTTGACTGCCCTTTTTGCTGACCATTGGACCCACTCTCTGCCTTAGGAATGCCCGCAGCCCCAAGACCCACTCTCTGATCTTCCCCATGCCAGCTGTTTGGGAACCCCTCCAGGAAGCCCCTGCTCCAACCCTGAGAGGACAGACTAACCCTGGCCATTCAGGGACTCCCTGAACCAGTGGGATCAAGTGAGGAGAACCCCCTCCGGGCTGCTCTGGCCCTCTGCTCCAGCCCTTAAGAACATAAGAACAGCCATACTGAGTCAGACCAAAGGTCCATCTAGACCTGTATCCTGTCTGCCGACAGTGGCCAGTGCCAGGTGCCCCAGAGAGGGTGGATTAAAGACAATGATCAAGCCATTTGTCTCCTGCCATCCTTCTCCAGCCTTTGACAAACAGAGGCCAGGGACACTATTCCTTACCCCCTGGCGAATAGCCTTTTATGGACCTAACTTCCATGAATTTATCTAGCTCTTTTTTAAACTCTGTTGTAGTCCTAGACTGAACAGCCTCCTCTGGCAAGGAGTTCCACAGGCTGACTATGTGCTGTGTGAAGAAGAACTTTCTTTTATTAGTTTTAAACCTGCTACCCATTAATTTCATTTGGTGTTCTCTAGTTCTTATTTTATGGGAACAAGTAAATAACTTTTATTTATTCACCCTCTCCACACCACTCATGATTTTATATACCTCTATCATATCCCCTCTCAGTCTTCTCTTTTCTAAACTGAAAAGTCCCAGTTTCTTTAGCCTCTCTTCATATGGGACCCATTCCAAACCCTTAATCATTTTAGTTACTCTTTTCTGAACCTTTTCTAAAGCCAAAATATCTTTTTTGAGGTGAGGAGACCATATCTCTATGCAGTATTCAAGATGTGGATGTAGTATAGTTTTATATAGGGGCAGTAAGATATTCTTCATCTTATTTTCTATCCCTTTTTTAATAATTCCTAACATCCTATTTGCTTTTTTGACTGCCGCTGCACACTGTGTGGACGTTTTCAGAGAACTATCCACGATAACTCCCAAGATCTCTTTCCTGATTAGTTGTAGCTAAATTAGCCCTCATCATATTATATGTATAGTTGGGGTTATTTTTGCCAATGTGCATTACTTTACACTTATCCACATTAAATTTCATTTGCCATTTTGTTGCCCAATCACTTAGTTTGGTGAGATCTTTTTGAAGTTCTTCACAGTCTGCTTTGGTCTTGAATATCTTGAACAGTTTAGTATCGTCTCCAAACTTTGCCACTTCACTGCTTATCCCTTTCTCTAGATCACTTATGAATAATTTGAATAGGATTGGTCCTAGGACTGACCCTTAGGTCACTCAATCTCTGCCTCATCACTGCACTGTGCTTTGCAGCACCTGGCCATCAGCAGGCAGCTCATCATGCCAGCCAAGAGCAGCCGAATCGGTCTCCGCTCAGCATTGGGCCAGGCACAGGTAGGGGCCACAGCTGCAAAGGACCCCTCGCCTGGGGTGAGTGCTGCACTGCAGAGATAGGCACCCCTGCCTATTCCCCCTCCCTCCAGGCACAGCCCGGCACCCTTGCATTCCCCCTGCTCCCACACACACAAGTAAGGGCAGCCTGGAGCAGCCACAGGCCTGGAGGACACAGGGACACACCAAGAGCCCCATGTGCCATCGGACGGAAGCAGCTGGTAGCTGTCCGAGACAGAACATCAGAAATGGCTGCCCGTCGCAGGGAGCCATAGCCTGTAATACCTCTGAGGCTGGTATAGGGGGCTCTGTCTGTGAGGTGGAGTGTTTTCCATATAAGGGCATGTAAATTAATAATCTTCCCCTGCTCGCTCCACCCATTGCAGTGAAAGATCAGCCAATGGGCTGACTTGTGCTCAGGCCTGCTACTCCACCCACTGCAGCAAAAACCAACCTATGGGGTGATAAATTCACAGGCAATAAAACAGGCAGGCAGCCCCTCTCTCACTGGGGATTCGCATTGAGTGAACGCCTGGCCTGATCACCCAGACGCCTTGCACCCCCCGCTCTCGAGTCTTACTGAGCGTACTCCGAGTTGGTCGACCCGAGTGGAGACAGTTTATGAGCATGCGACCGATACTTGTGTTCCTGCTGTCTCCAGAACTGGTATAACCCCCCCCCTCCCCCCCGCCATCATCCCTATCCTAATTGATTTCTTAGTTGTCCTTATTGCTTGTCAAGTGACAGTGGTTAAAAAGTTACTAAGTAAGTCTATAAATAGTTGTGGTTTAGGGTTTTTACTGTTTCCTTGTATAAAGTTGTGTAAATAATCAGCCCTATGGACAATACCAGTGTTAATTCAACTGTTCCTAACCCCTGGCCAGTTATTGGGAATTATTGTGATTTAGAAAAGCCTCAGGGAATTGTTTTGTGTTGTCTGGCAATCTGTTTAATTTTTGTTCTGATGATTGTCTGGCGCCATCAAAATAAAATCAGTTTGTGCTTTTTAAAGCCCCCAGTTGTGGTCTCATCCTTTCCGGCATCCCTTCGAACCTCGTGTATTACGGGGACTAACAGTAGCGAGGGCTGGGGAGGGGAGTGCCGAGCTCGAAGTCAAAGTCCCTGATCCAGAAAACGGCAGCCACTGCCCCCTGGAGCCAGGACAGGGGCAGCAGGATGGGACCTGAAAGCTTCCCCCAGCCCCTAACTGTTTGCATGGCAGCACCCACAGGCCCGTGTGCCAAGCAGGCTGCCCAGTGTTGAACTCCTACAGCATCAGTTTGGCCCAGAGGATGAGCCCTGACCAAGCCCCGCCCCAAAGCTTCACTCACAGCCCACCGCAGCGTGTCCAGCCCCCCAACACAGACACTCCTGTGTCCTAAGCCCACAGGCTGGAAGGGGAAGTCAAGGGAGTGCTGTTACAAACACCTGTCCCCAGGAGCTAGGACTTCAATCTGGTTATTAATTTAAATTAAACCTTTCTCCCTAGCTGCCGCACTAGCAAAATGGCTCGGGCATAATTATATAATTAATAGTGAGTTTCTATTAGCAACTGGTGGTCTGCGGAAAGGTTTGCATTGAGCCAGGTGGTCCACCAGACAAGAAGTTGGAGAACTAATGGTGTAGATCAATGGTTTCAAACTATGGCCCTGGGTCTCATCGCTGCAGAGGGACCAGGTGACCAGTGAGGGGGCTACGGCATGCTACCTGCTTGTCCTGGCACCGCAGATTGTGCTGAGCCCCAGAAGCAACTAGCAGCAGGCCCAGCATCTAGATGGGGGTGGAGGAGAGTACACAGGGCTCCACGCACTGCTCCTGCCCTGAGCACTAGTTCCATACTTCCATTGGCTGGGAACCTGCTGCTGGAAGCTTCTGGGGCACACCATGGTCTGCAGTGCCAGAAGAGACAGGTAACCTGCCTTAGCACTTCCGCTGCACCACTGACCGGGAGCCGCTTGAGGTAAGCCCCTCCTGCCCCAGCCCTGATCCTCTCCTCAGGCAGGAACCCCTCCCCCATCCCAGAACTCTCAACTTCACCCCCAGCCTGGAGCCCACACACCAGTCAAATTATGTTGGGTTACAGGCATCAACAATTTTCTTCAACTGGGTCATGGGAAAAAAAAGTTAGAAAACCACCGGTATAGATGACTGACTGCCTCATTGCGTGGGAGAGAGGGAAGAGGGGGGACAAAGCTTGCCCAGCCCTTAGTAAGCAACACAAGGGACAAGAGATGAATTCATCACCTTGTACCAAGATCAGTACACCTTCAACTACTAAGTAATAAAATATTCTGACCATTTTAGAGCTAAGCAAGATAAGTGAGCCAGTCTTCAGCAACTGTCCAGCAGCACGAGACAATAAGCAGTCTTAAGTCAACAGTTTCCAATTACTCAAAATCCGGTGAAGCAAAGCTCCCAGCAGCTCATGAAAAGAAATCTACAGACTTAAAAGCTCTGTTATGTAGAGCAGTGGGCTGTTTTTTCCAATAAACACAGAGCTAACTGAGTCAATGTGCAGTGCTGCAGCAGTCCAGCAAAGTAAGTTTAAACTCAAAGGAGATAGGAAAGGGGAGAGGGGGGAGAAGCTTCCTCCCCTGTGGCAGAATAAGCAGGAAAGGGTGGGGGAAGGCATGAAGGCCATGCCAGCAAGATCAAAGGGTTATGGCTCTTGCTACCTATTTCCCTTACACATTGCTTGAGTTCTTTTATTTTCAAAAACTTTGATACACCTATTAAATCAGGGCTACTCAACTTTGGAAGCCCCAGGGGCCACAATGATACTCACAGCACATGCCAAGGGCCGCAACTTAACTGTGGTTGCATATACACACAAATATATGCAAATAGCTTCTTTCACACTGACGGGCATGAATACAAAGATTAAGGCAAGACTACACAACACACAGGCCCTATTTAAGTCTGCTGATATTAATAAAATGCAATATTTACCCAATTTCCAGCCATATGACAGCACTTTTAATGAGCAACAACAGTCCAGGAATTTAACTACTAAAATGCATATCAACAGAAGAGCATTATATGGACTACTTTTTTGTTTTGGCTCCCACCCATGAGCTGTGTGTTGAGCTCCGCGTAAACCCAAACTGCACCATGGGCTGCAAACTGGCTGCATATTGAGTAGCCCGGTATTAAATAAATGGTGAAGACTCTCATATAGACATTCAAACGAGTACCTGAAAAGCATAACCTTATCAGGTAGTCGAGTGAAGTATTCTACTATTCACTTCCCCCCCATCCCTTGCTGCCTCTGTATGAGAGGCAGAAAGGTCGGGGGGGGGGGGGGACAGGAGCCAATGCTAGGGGGAGCCAGTTCCCAGGAGCACCATCTCCAGTAGTACCTCCTGTCTCCCACACTGCTATCAGAGGCAGCAGGGAAGGACTAGAGGAAGCTGCTCCCACGGCAGTGCCTGTGCATGGGGGTCCCAGCAGGGAACTCGGCCCCCCAGTGGTCAAAGGCTGCTGCCTCCAATCAGCCCCTGTTCACGGTGGCCAGGGTTGGCCGCTTGCAGGCGCTGGTTCGGTAGCAGTCCCTGTCCCCGGACAGCCCTGGCTGCTGCGAACAGGGGCTGATGGTCTTGGTGCAAGCCAGGAGCCAGCAGTCCCAGCTTGAGCTGGTTCCTGTTCAATCCCGGCTCCAGCTAGCTCTGGAAACTATCCCCGCTGCAGCTCTGCAGAGCAGCCCCTTATTGACTAATCATGTAGTCCATACAAATTGTACTGGCTACACAATTAGCCAGATTACCGCAATTTAACATCCCTAGTTCGGGGCGGGGAACCTTAGGCCTGGGGGCCACATCCTGGATGCACCCCTGAAGCTCCCCTGCTGTGCTGGAGCTACAGCCCCACACCCTCTGCCCACTGCATGGCTGGAGCATACAAAGTCTGCTAGACTGGGCCCCACCAGGCTCTGGTGTGTGAGGGAAATGTGGGTCTTTTTCCTTCCCAGTTGGAAGCCATGTCAGTGAGGGTTGTTTTTTTTTTTTTTCTTTTTTCTTTCTTTCTTTCTCACTTGTGTGTGGCCCCGACTGATTTTTCTGTGGGACGGTGGCCTACAACCCAAAAATGTTTTCCTGCCTCAGGTCTAGTTGAAAGAGTAGCTCTCACTCATCCCCCTCTGCTCACTCCACAACTGAATGACTTTCTAAGGGGCAGAAGGTTTTTCTGTTATGTGACCCTTTCCCACCTTTTTACTAGCGGCTTTCTTCTACTATCCACTCCCTATGCCTCCTTTTTCATGTCCTGTTTTCCCATAAACACAAATTGCCCACATATGCAGCTGCTTATAGCTTTCCCAGGTACCAGCAGATTTAAATCCACAGGATTCTTGTTCACAGGCTTTTAAATAGCATTACTGAAACTCACCAGAATTTTATTAATTTCCCTCTGGCACTGTTTGAGGTAGCTGAAGTCGTAACACAGGCTTGTGTCTGCAGACTCAAGATGACAGCAGTGCATTGGTTCATGTATCTACCAAGCTCATGATGGCATTTGAAAGTCTGATTCTGAATCATTAAGGTCCAAGAGAGTTCTGCAAAAGACTGCCACTGAGTACAGTAAGAGCTGAGCTGGGTAGGGTTGCCAGATGGTTTCAACAAAAATACCGGACACACTTGACATTACATCACAATCTACATTACATCTTATTTAGAAAATACTGGACACTTATATTCTCAATTTGTTTCCCGAACAGAAAGCTGAAATACTGGACGGTCCGCTTCAAAAATGGACACCTAGAGCTGGGCCACTAGTGACAGAAACAAATCATCATAACAGAAGCCCATGTCTGATTTAGTTTCTTCCCTCCTTCGCCAATAGAATTGTTCACTGCCTCCTGCTGCTCAATTCAAGTTTTTCTTTGGCGCCATAAAGACTAGAAACTGAGGCCGAGTCTACACTGGCACTCTACAGCGCTGTAACTTTCTGGCTCAGGGGTGTGAAAAAGTACCCACCCACCCCAAATATAAGCTACAACACTAGTGTAGACCAGGCTACAATGGCTCCCAGCTACTCCCCTAGCAAAGGTGATTTACATAGAGCACTGGGGGGAGTTCTCTTCCAGCACTCATGTGGTGGCCATGCTTTCAGTTTTCAAGTGCTACCATAGCTGCATTCTAAACTGTTAAGTGCAGACAAAACCTGAGAAACTAACAGTTTAATATCATCATTAGGTAAAACTGAATTCCACTGCATCCCATTCTCCTCCAAGTGTTGTCTGTACAAATTAGAAACTCCTTGACGCAAGGAACTTCATACCTGTCTGCAGGGGCGGATATAGGGCAGAGCGAACGGGGCGGCCGCGCCGGGCCCCGCGCTTCAGAAAGCCCCGCGCATGCGCCGTGGCGCCATCGCGCATGTGCATGGCGTCACTGCGCATGCGCCGTGGCAAAGGGGGGGCCCCGCGGAATTATGCTGCCTGGGGCCCTGCAAAACGGTCATCTGCCCCTGCCTGTCTGTATACAGTCAGTGTTACAGAAACAATACAACTTTTTGATGGAAGGTGAAATTCTAAAGAAATCAACAGCTTAGTCCCCACTGGACATCTCCTCTCATATTATTCACCTCAGGGGCGCAAAGGTCTCAAGCCTTGCATTAAACTATTTTTATGAAGGCTATTAAAAGTTTTCTGTAAGAAGAAATATATTACACTGATTTTAGAGCGGTCATTCAACACACTCCTGAGCATAATACTGATCTTCATCCTTTCTGACATGTATACAGACAAGTAATACCAAGAAAAACACTTGAAAACAAACTAATGTGCAAACAATTCTCTCACTACTGGTCTATACAATGTGGCACTTCTTGAGGTGGCACTTCAGTGAATGCCATGCAGCCTTGAAAAGTTAAAACAAAACAAAAATCACAAAACAAAACAAGGTCCCATTGACTAAATGGTCTGTATCTCTCAAATCTCAATCAAACCCCACAAAAGTTCTATTCAAAATGTACTATGGTTCAGAAAACTAAAATTAAAAGAGAAAATTAAAAAAGAATGCCAACAACTACTCGACTAGTCGCTTTCATCCCTAACATAAATGTCATTCTTTTGCTTGTGCAGAAATTGATTTCATGTGTATCGGGTATGTAAACATTAAAAAGGATAGTAAAACAGAAATACAATTTCCTAGCAGAATTTAGCATCTATCAGAATTCTGAAGAAAAATAAAATAACTCCAACATCCTTTGCAGCTGCTTCTTTTTTTTGGGGGGGGGGGGGGAAGGTATGGAGAGGAAATTGTATGGTATATTGCACTTTCTACTCAATCTCACTCACCATGTTCTTCCCTCATCTAGAACATACACTGTTTTAATTTCTGCTATCTTCAACGTCCTAAACAAAAAGATCACAATATTCCCAAACACATCTACCTTCGCCTTCAAGATCACTTATACTTTTGCATCTTCTCACATTTATGGCAAATGCAACTACATTCCTTTGCTCTTAATGCATGTGATTTCACAGTGACACAAGTTGACTGTGTATAGCAAACAAGACACATGTTTTAAATTGTCAGGCTACTATTTTACGAACACATTCTGCTCTTTTCTTCAATGCATTCTCTTTTTTTTGTTGTTGTTGTTCATCATCAAGCTGAAAAATGACTCCAGCTTTCCAAAGCCTTTGAAGCCCACAATGATTTTGTCTACACTTGTTACAAGGCAATATGGTCACCACAGGAGCACTGAGAGAGCGCTCTCCAGTACTGTAGGCAAACCACTTCCATGAGGGAAATAGATAACAGCACTGAGCGCCCCATTTACACTGGCACTTTACAAGCTCATGGCTTTAGAGTTAATTCAGACATGCTTCAATGAATGTCCCCCACATAGAGAATGCATTAAACAATTTGCACTGCAGTGGTATTTATTCACTAATGTGTGTTAGTGATTGCTGATATGCCCACTGAACAAGTGCTGAGGAAAATTGTGTGTGCGTGCGCAGGCAGAGTACCATATCTCCCATCTCTTACAATATTAAAATAAAGAAGTAGGTCTGTCAATCTCAGTTAACTCAGGCAATAAACTACACATAATTTGAGGGAAAAAAACCTAATCTGACTTAATCCCAGTTTTAATCAGACTGGTAAACAATAACAGAATACCAATTGAAATTTATTATAAATATTTTGGATGTTTTTCTACATTTTCAAGTAAATTATTAAGGCTACAACACAAGAATATAAAGTGAGCGCTGTAAACTTTCTATTACAAATATTTGTGCAGTAAAAAAGATGAGAAACAATTTTCAATTCATCTCATACACGTACCGTAACGTGGGCAATAATTTTTTGCCACAGACCACTACAAAAATGTTTGAAGTGGTCCCAGGCTGCACCGGAAGGGGCAGGGCCGGGATACTTCCTGGTTCCCCGCTCTCAGACCATGACTGGTCTGGATGTGAAAGAGCACCTTTGCCAGCCCACTACTCCCTCCCTCTAGGTGCCCAGGCCCCTGGTTGGGAGGAGACTTCCCACACTCCTCCACCCCCAGGCCAATCAGGACCTGGGGGCAGGGGAGTGTGCAAAGTTTCCTCCGCTCTGTCCCCTCCTTGCACAGAGCTTAAAAGCACCACACACTCCTGACAGGGTGGGAGGAGGCTTCGCATGCTCCCTCGCCCCCAGGCCAATCAGAGGCTGGGGGCGGGGGAGCGTGCGAAGTCTTCTCCCGCCCTGCCAGGAGCCCACGGCACTTTTAAGTGCCACGTGCTGCTCGCAGGGTAAGGCCAGTGCAGGGGAAACTTCGCACTCTCCTGCCCCCAGGCCCTAATTGGGCATGAGTGCACGAAGCTTCCTCCAGCCTTGTCAGGAGTGCCTGGTGCTTCCAAGTGCCGCGTACTCCTGGCAGGGCGGAGGAAACTTGGCGCACTCCCTCCGCCACCAAGCCCTAATTGGCCTGGGAACAGGGGAGTGGCATGGTCTCCGCAGACCAGATCCATCCGCGGAGACCCTTTTACCACCCCTGCTCTACTGGGAAAATGCAACTCACAAATGTAGAATTAAATTTTTGATCTTGCAATTAAATCACATTTTTGTTTGACAGCCCTATAAAAACAAGCATTAGCACATCTTGAAATGCTCAGCTACATTTCATTTTATCCAGTGAAATACCAGAATTCCAATTAAGAGAGATTTGAGGTGCAATTTAATTAGAAGGCTAATTAATTTTACATATAACGATTGATAACTAAAAACATTACCTAAACCAAGTCCTAATCAAGTCAGTGCCATAAAGATGACATAGCCTGAAGCATATATAGAATATTCAAATGTTTCCTTTAAATTCTGAAGACATCATTTGAGTAAGTGTAAAATAGCATGATTAAAGCCTCTACCCTAAAGTTCTAAATCTGAAGCATAATTTGGACAATCACAAATACTACCTTATTTCTTATGATTTCGATTCTTCTTAAGAAGAGGTTAAGATTTTAACAAATTGTATTTAATCTTAATTTGATTTTATGGACTGGATACTAAAAGCTGGCAAACAGCAAAAAAATGTATAACACACAGAGAGGTGAAGAACCAGTAATTTTCTATGCAACTCCTGCCGCACAATTCTTTCAGAATTCTCTGAATTGAATCAAATGTCAGTCCTAGCGTTCTGCTACACACCTTCCACCTTGTCCCACAAATTCATGTGGAAGTTACCCAAATATTTTCCCTTCCAAAGCTATTTTCTTTAAAAATACATTAAATATTTCCTTTATAAATCTACATCAAGTTCTATTTTTGAGAGTATTTACTGGGTGGAACAGAGCTAGAAATACTGTAACAGCTGAGTATTTTAACTGGCAACACTCTTGTAGGGACATGTCTGTGTCATATTAGCTATGCAATTCATATCTTTAAAAATGTAAAATATCCTGGCTTGAAAATTTAATTTGTGTACAATCTTAGAGAGTATGCAGTATGTTTATATACATATTTGCTCACACACATACACAAATACATGATCATGTGTCAGAGAGCATGCCACCACGAGTTTGCAACAGTCACATTACATTTAGGTGGCAAAATTATGAGCAAGCTACATAGATCAGCAAAAATAAGTGTAAAGCCGCTATGATAAACCACCATATATTATAGAAAAACTACTTTAAGAATGATATAGTTCTGAAAAAAGTTCAGAACTTATTACTCTCCCTCTTCCCCTGCAATACCAAGTGCCTAATGATTACCTGAAAATAAATCTATCGTGTGACTTTGCACGTATCATGGGATCAGAAAACACAGATGTATATTAAGAATGTTATAATGAAATTAGTTTAAGTATACCAGAATTACACACCTTAAAAGATGCTACATTTATTATTAATTTAAAAGGGTTTTTTCCTTCATTTTAAAACAAATATGTTGATATAATTAAAGACCATTGCATCAAGGCAAGCACCTATGGTGCAGTGGAGCCAAGAACCTTCTATCTATAATTCTGTCATTTCCTGAGATGTGAATGCTTCATTTCACAACTTTAATTTTATATTTAAAATAGTTTTACTGCATTTAACATAGTTACAAGGGAAGACCAGTGTTTTATCTCGCAACACTGAATTTCATGCCCTAATAGGCAGGTAAAGTACTTTTTTAAAATAGC
Source organism: Pelodiscus sinensis (assembly GCF_052426305.1). Classification (NCBI taxonomy): domain Eukaryota; kingdom Metazoa; phylum Chordata; order Testudines; family Trionychidae; genus Pelodiscus; species Pelodiscus sinensis. The sequence goes on from NC_143052.1 coordinate 221,019,289, forward strand.
TGTCCTCGTTAAAAATGGCCTGCCCTGGGGAATCAAAGAAATAAAATTTGGAGACCTGCCAGTACATACAACAATTGTGTTTATTTGTTTTCATAAATATTTAAGAAACACAACTTAACGGCATTTGACATTACTGAACCCATTGTAGTAAAAGTGTTCTCTTCATGACATAAGCAAACACAATAAAATTTCCTTATTTGTTATACTTTTCTTCAACATTCAAGGCTAATCTAGTTTTGAGTCAGGAAAACAACTGTGGTCTATCATTTTAAACAAACCATTGTAGTAAAATATGAACAGGAAATTCCAAACTATGCACCTCAAAAAACAATG